>NC_050460.1:22370104-22528172 GCF_903995425.1 Onychomys torridus | reverse complement strand
ATTGGGCCTTCTCCAACAAGCTGATCCTGAAAGATTTGTATACCTCTATCCCTACATTGTTTTGCTATGTTTTTAGCTTTCTGTTTGAACCACATTTGCCACTGGAGCTGCTGTCCGGGTTCCAGAACTGCCTGTGCCAGCTCCCGCCAGTCCTGTGGTATAATTCTATTATAAGTTGACCAGGAGTTTAACATTTGTTTTACATATGGAGAATGCATACCATAAGATACTATTGCTTCCTTAAACCTTCGTAAGTCTAACATTTCAACTGGAGTCCAAATATTTTGTGTAGTCACTTGACCAGGTTGCTGTTGTATGGTTACTGGATAAATTAAGGGTGATTGTGTGAAAACAGGCTTCCTTTCTGTAACCTTATAATCCAATCCTGAAACAACTTCACTGTTAATTTCTTCTGTCTGAATCTGAATTTCTCTATAATTCATTTTAACAGGTTTAATAGGTTTTTCTAAAATTTTTATCCTGGCACTTAAATTGACTGTCTTTTTAAAGTGTAAAATATGGATAAGAAGAATAACAATGTACATAATTTGATCAACATTAATCTTCTCATATAGTTGTTCCATTACCATACTGCCTAAAATTTCAAACAAAGCCCAATTTTCTTCCAGTGTACACATAAAACCCATTTTTTTTTAATGTGGAAAAAATCTCTTTTAAATAGTTTCCTTTAAAATATCTGATATAAATGACTTACCAATTCTGTGTAGAACAGTAGAAATCCGAGGGAATTTCCAAACAGCTACCTAGCGTCCGAGGTGGGAATCCAGAGAGAGAGAGAGAGAGAGAGAGAGAGAGAGAGAGCAAGAAAGCGTAGCCATGTTCTGGCTAAAAGCTTGAATCCAACGGCTTCAATGTTCCGGTCTGAGCTGAGTCGAGCCTGGGCTCTGGCTTCCTTAAGCTCCGACTGACCACGTGCACTGGCATTTCAGCCAAAAGCAGCCTATCTGCAGTTGCGTGTAGCTCCTGCAGGCCTGAGTTGTTTGTAGCACCAGCTTTTTAAGCAAGTAACTCCAGCTGTGGCTGTAACTGCTGGTAGCTAAGGTAGGTTGGGCCTGAGTCCTAAACTGAGCTAGGCCCAGTTTAGCCTGGGGCTAAGCCAGAGCTAGGGAGCCAGAACCGCCCAGGCAGGAAGCCGGACCCACTGCCAAGGCAAAGGGTTTTTTAATGAATTCTTGCCATGTTGGGTGCCAAATGTAGATGTATCCGCCTTGTTAAATAAGAAACACAAAACAGATTGCAGAGTTAAAAACCACGAGGTCAGAGCAAGAGCAGAAAACCTTACCCTTCACTGCTTCTGTGGTTCTTCCTCTCCGCCAGAGACCTACCTCTCTGTGTCCTGTCTATTTAAAAACTGTTTTCCTCTCTCATTGGTTGTAAACCCAGCCACATGACCTCCTTGTCACTGCCTGTTTGTACAGACCTCCAGGTCTTCTATGGTTGGTATTGAGATTAAAGGCGTGTGTCTGCCATGCTGGCTGTGTCCTTGAACACACAGAGATCTGCCTAGCTCTGCCTCCCAAGTGCTGGGATTAAGGGCGTGCCCCACTACTGCTCGACTTCTGCTCTGGCTTGCTCTGACCTCAAGGCAACTTTATTGACATACAAATAAAATCACATTTCAATACAAATAAAATATCACTATAGGCTAAGGCTGAGAATCTGGCTCGCTTACGCGCACCTGGACCTATTGGTGGTTCCCACGTGGCGTATCAGGGTTGGCTACCCAGTGATTACTTAAGGCTGTGAGCAGGTTTTCCCGGGGTCAGAAGTCAGAAGATTGTTCAAGGTTCCTGAATAAACTGCAGAAAGAAGAGCCTGGTGTGGCGTCTTCCTTGCTGGTTGAGGCGGTGGTGGCAGTCAACATCTGATCTTTTTGTCTTATCACTCTCCATGTTATTTTTAGAGACAGGGCCTCTCAGGAAACCTGAATTCTTTCATTTTGCTGGACCAAGTGTTTGGTGTGCCCTCTGGATCTGATTATTTCTGTTCCATCTTTGTAAAGCACTAAAGATACAGAGGTGGACTATCCTGTACCATGTTTATATAGTTTCTGTGAACCCACCTCATTCTTGGGAGCTCTTTCCCCAGCACACAGAGTTTTTCTATATACTTTCCATCAATTAAATAAATACACAAAATGATCAAATTATAAAGATAACAGCCTTATCATGGCCTAGAATTTTGGAGATTCTAGTCCATCATTTTTTTTTCTCTATTGTTGTTGGCTCCTAGATGGGCAGCACATACTTTTGGGTAATCTAGAGAGGAGTAAGCCCAGTTCTCTTTACCAGAGGAAAAAAAAACAAAAACAAAAAACAAACAAAAGAGGAGGGTCCCAAAGTACTCTTCACAGGCAAACCCCCAGTGGCCAGACTCACCAGAATGCCAGAATCCCCTACATAAGGCCCCATTCTGTGCAGGGATTTTTAACATTTCTCAGTAGCACTGAGCTGGGCAGCACAGGACAAAATTACTCATACAAAATGGAGTCATAAAGGTCCTGAAAGGAGATATATGGTGTAGTTAACACCAGAACCCAATCACCAAAACAAAATCTTGTCTTCATGCCAAGCCTCATGTCAAAATGTCAAAATGTGGTAGATGTGAGCTCCTAAGGTCTTGGGTAATCCAATCCTTCCAGTTATGTTAGCAGCCAGCCACAATTCTTTTTTTTTTTTTTTTTTTTTTGGAGATTTTCCCATCCCCACTCAGGTTCTTTCAGCAGGCATTCCTGTATTTCTGCCATTTCTTCAATGCTAGGGTCTCAGAGACAGCTCAATATAGTTTCAGGCACAATTTCCTAAGCAGATCTGTGAAAAAAGAGTGTGCCCTGGGGCTCTTTTCTCATTCTCCACCCTGGAAATTTTGTGAAACAAATTTTCATGCTACCTTTTTGAGATTCTGACAACCACAGTTTTGCTTATTTCTGATAATCCCTCCATGTTACAATTTATTGTCCTAATGCAAAGTAGTGGGCTACTTTTTCTTCGTGATAGTAATCATAGCCCAGCACTCTCCTTATTCTTCTTATAAACTTGTCCCATTTTATCAACATGTGAAAGTCTCAAATGTTTCCAAAGTGTATTTACTGTTGAGTGTTTGGAATTTGCCTGAGGCAGTCAGCTACAGTCTAGTGTGGCTGCAGGAAGTTGAATCCTATTTACATTGCATTCAGAGAAACTAATTCATCATCTTTAGGCAATCTCCCCCAAAGTTTCAAGACATGGACATAATGCCTTAGTCTTTTATTTTTGTCATGATGTAACTTGAGTAGTTGCCAGTCTAAACCTCATTGTTGTATGTTTAAGACACGGTAACACCCTCTCTCCCTATTTCAAATTCCACATATTATCAATTATCCCATTACAGTACTGGGATAATCACACTATGAAAAGGAAAAGAATTATTTTGGCTCACAGTTTTGGAAGGTGTGGAATCATTTGACACCATTGCTTTTGTTTTCTGTGGGGATGGTGGTGGTCCTTGTCAGGGCAGCTTGCCAAGGAATCCAGAGTGGACAAAAGGCTCATGGTATGGAAACAAAATTTTGAGGAAGGCATACTCCTTCCAGGATACAGTCCAGTGTAAAGAAAATGAAGAAACAACCCCAATAAACTCCAAATTTTAAAGAGTCTGATATCTCTGAATAAGGAAAAGCTAGGAAATAACTGTTGTGTATGAACTGAGAGAATACTAAAGTTTGAAACTAAGGAAAGTTCCTCTATCAGTGAAGTTTATTAATGTATTTTACTCTTCTAAACTATCAGCTGACTCTTCTCTAAGTTTCTCTCCTGTTAGTGTTCCCCGTGGAAGAACATTGGTGAAGATACATTCTCTCAGCTTTTATACATTTGTGAATACTTTCATCTCTCCAACAAATTGGGTAATTTTCAGGTAGAATACACTCAGTCAACTATTTGGCTTTGTTCATTTCTTTTGGTACTATAAAAATACCATTTTACTCTCAGTGAGCCTGTAAGTTTATGCAGAAACCTGTTTTTTTTTTTTTGTTTTTTTTTTTTTTTGTTTTTTTTTTTTTTTTTGCTTTTGTTTTTTGAGACAGGGTTTCTCTGTGTAGCTTTATGCCTTTCCTGGAACTCACTTGGTAGCTCAGGCTGGCCTCAAACTCAGAGATCCACCTGCCTCTGCCTCCGTAGTGCTGGGATTAAAGGCGTGTGTCACCACTGCCTGGCCCACAAAACTCTTATAGGTGTCATATTGAGAATCCCACATTACTTTTTAATATTTTGTTCTCAGCCTTGAGAATTTCATCTTTCACATTTGAAAGATTTGTTTAGGATTTTTCTCATATTTAATTACTTGAGAGTCTTTTGCAGTATGTTTTAATCATATCCATCCCCTTCCCTATCTCCTTGCAAATAGCCCTGCTATTTACTCCCCAACTTTGATTCTTTATGTTTATTTTTGGTTTTGTTTTCTTTTCCTCAAACCCACAAACTCTAATTTGTGTTACCCAGATACTATTGCGAGTGTGGCATCCACTGGAATGTGATCAACTAACCAGCGGGCAAATCTCAAAACCAACAATTGTCCATGTTCTCAGCTATGGGATAGGACATCATTTCTATTTCTCCTCTCCATTCTGGAATTTACATTTTGTGTAAGCTTATGGAAGTCTTGTGCATGCTGTCACAACTTCTGTGACTTTCCAAGGTTTGGCCTGCTGAGCTTTCTTGGTCTCTGCACCTCATCCAGTTGTGGGTCCCATGTTAGTTGCCATACACTGCTGCTTGGTGAGGGTCAAGAGATGTGCTAATATGAAGGTCTATAACTCCTGAGGGGTCTGCTTAATAGCATGTGCATTCAACAGAATACTGGTAGGAGATTCTCCTCTAGAGTCGAGTACAGCCTCATGAGCCACTAGTTTTTAGCCCTAACAAAGTTGCCAGGTGTGAGTTTTACCTTGTGAAGTGGGTCTTAAGTACAATCAGAAAACAATCGGTTATTCCCATGGTGTCCCTGCCACTCTTGGATGATAGGCATAGCTTGCTAGTTCAGTCATTGGTATATCTCACAGAGTTCACCACAGGGTAATATTATCATATTAAAACCTAGAATTGCCAGGCAGTGGTGGTGCACGACTTTAATCCCAGCACTCGGGAGGCAGAGGCAGGTTGATCTCTGTGAGTTTGAGGCCAGCCTGGGCTACGTAGTGAGTTCCAGGAAAGGTGCAAAGCTATACAGAGAAACTGTCTCAAAAAACAAAAAACAAAACAAAACAAAAACCAGCAAACAAATAAAAAATACAAAAAACCACTAGAATTATGGACTCTCATCTGACTTCCAAAATTCCATGCAGGTAGGTTTGTATGTGGATAGCTGAAATTTTCCTGTATATAAAGAGATAGGAATTGAAATATCTGAATCACTGTCTTGGATCCTCATGTTTGTAAGTGAATTAGTAAACATTTAATTTGTATATCTATTTCTTAATTATTATTTTTTATTATATTTGTGTTTTAATTTTATACATCAGCCATGAGTTCTCCTGTCCTCCCTCTCCTGCCCCCGCCCCCACCTTCCCCCCATCCCCTCCCCTCCATTCCCATCTCCTCCAGGGCCAAGATTCCCCTGGGGATTCAGTTAAACCTGGTGGATTTAGTATAGGCAGTTCCAGTCTCCTCCTTTCAGGCTGAGCAAAGTGTCCCTGTGTAAGCCCAAGCAAAGTCTGATTTAAATATTACATGCACATTTTCAGGACAGAGTTAAAGCCATCTTGCCTCCTATGATGGGAACTTTAAATAATTTACTAAATTCTAGCTTCCACAACACTTTATGGAGCACCCAAAGTACCTGAGCCTGATTGGCTTCCTGCTCCCTAGTGATCTTACACACTGATGTGCAGAGGTCTCTGCTCTCTCCTCCTTTTAAACAAGTATCTATTTGATGGTGTGTCTTTTTTTTTTTTTCTTGCTCTGTTTTTCTCCCTAAAGCCCTTGAAACTGAGGAACAGAAAGTTTTCTGGGGAGATCTCACAAACAAATACTTCAATTCATTAGGCTTAATACAATAGTAATACTTAGCTATAGATTCTAGCCTATGGATAAGGAGAAATAATGTTGTTTTACATGGAGTTTCAACTAGTTATTTCCTTCTCTCTTTGACTCTGTCTCTGTCTTTCTCTCTGTCTGTCTCTCTCTGTGTTTGTTGTTACACATGTGTGTAGCATATGCATATGTGTGTTCTAATGCACTCATATTTGATGTATGTGTGTGGATCCCAGATGCCAACAGGTGATATTTGATGTCCTCCTCTTCCACTCTCACATTAATTTTATAGACAGTCTTTCAGTGAACCTGGAGCCCACCATTTCAGCTACCCTGAGATTGAGCACCAAGGAAGTATCTATCTGCATGCCTTCCCTGTTAGTCCCCCAGTGCTAGACCTAAAGATGAGTACTGTGATATGTGACATTGCTATTTGGATACTGCGGATCCAAACTCAGATCCTTATGCTTGCACAAAAAACAAATTATCTACTCAACTCTACTTTTGCTTTATGAAAATACTTTCTGAAATAATTACGTCTGTCTTTGTTCTTAGTAACTTTTATAGCCAGTCATTGGAGTCACAGAAGAGTAAGATATTATTCATGGAAATTAGTAAGTTTTTATAAGAACAGAGAAACAATTCTTTTTGAAAAAAAATGTATTTCATAAAACAAAGGTGAAGAGTATCTTTATTCTCTTTTTTTTATTTTTTTATTTTTGAGGTCCTAAATGATTTACATCATTTCTCCCTTCCACTTCCTCCCTCCAAGTCCTCCAAATATAACCCTCCTTGGGCTCATTCAAACTTTTGGCCTCTTTCTATATTGTTATTACATACACAAATATGTATTAAAAATGAATATATATTCCTACGTATACCCTGCTCAGTCTGTATATGTTATTTTATGTATGTTTTCAATGCTGACCACTTGTTATTGGATAATTTTTGGGTTTGCTCTTCCCTGAGAAAAACTATTTCTCTCACACTCAAAATTTCTTAGTCACCCATAATTTGTTTCTGAAGGGTTGAGGCCTTGCAGTCTTACCTGCACCCACTTTACAAGTCTATTATTGGTGTCCTTGTTGACCTCATTTTGGACAGTCCTGGTGATGAGACTGAATGGATGGATATAGCTACTGATATTACTAGGGGACACAGTCTCACTGCAAACTCAATGATCCTCTGGCTCCTAGTGTATTGGTATTGTCAATGTCTTGTATCATTATTTGAATGTAACACCAGATAAATGGGATTTAAAAAACTTAAGTAATAGGAATCAAAATCTGAAGATGATTAAATGATAATTTTAACATATTTATACATATGCATTTCTTCATATATTCACAGGTATAAATAAGTATATTTTGAAATTAAATTATATTTACATAAAATTCCTATAGATCAGGTGGAAAATGTGTAAATGATCTTTACTCATCTAAATGCAAGCACTAAAACTCTTTCTTGACGTGATATATGTTTTATATTTTTTCTCAGGCATGTCATTTTTGGTTTTGATGTTGCTCCTCAAATCTCTGCTGTCACAGGCAAAGTCTAAAACAACAGAGTTTTACCTGGAGCAAACACTAAACATTTACAGAAGGGTAGTTTCATCACAACTGAAAGAAAGTGCAATTCTTTCATTTAATAAAGAGAAAATATGTGAAATTAGTTCATTTTCGGGTTGCGGATTTAGCTCAGTGGTAGAGAGCGCTTGCTTAGCAAGTGCAAGGCCCTGGGTTCGAAATTTAGCTAAAAAGAAAAAAGTCATTGGTTGCTGCTCCTTTGCTTCTCTGATCTTTCAGGTTGTTACTCCAATATCCGACTCCTGGTTTTTATTGATATGAATAATTACGTTCACAATTAAGAATAAAGAAAAATTATTTGAGTAATGATTATTCAAAGATCTACTGAAGTCAATTTCTAAAATAAACACTAAAATTTCAAAACAAACATAAACAAATGAGAAAAATGTTAGTTTATATGTTACTTAATTTTATGATTTTACTTTTATTTCTATTTTTAGTTATTTCATTAAGATTATAATCAATTTCTCCATCCTTTCATCCCTACAAACCCTGTATACGCTCATAGTTATCGTAAAAATGCATGGTCTCTTTTTTCATTAACTAGTCACACACACACACACACACACACAATGCTGACCATTTAGTATTGGATTCCCAATTGGTGTGCTGTTCCCTGGGGAAGATTATTTTGGTCTCTTGGCATTTCTTAGGTGCCTGTAGTTCTTTGTGTGAGGTCAGCTCCTCCAGGGATATCTGCCATACACTTTAGCATTGTTCAGTTCATTATTGTTATCTTTTTTCAGTTCATCTTGGGAAGTCATGTTGGGGAGTGTATGGGTGTAGATGCTGACATTCCTGGGAGAAACAATCTTAAACAGACATTCTGTTCCTCTAGCACTTACAACACCCCTCCAAAATTCCACAATAATCCCTCAATCTTAGATGTGGGATTTTCTTTATGGTTCTGTTTTATAAGTGTAAATTATAAATGTTCCTAGGATGGTTGTGGGAACAGAAAAATGCTGGGGAAATGCCTTAAATAGGGCCAACATTCTATTCTAGCTTTATATCATGTACTTTGTGAAAATAGAGCATTTCCATGTTCTTAAAGATAACTTTTTTTCCTTAATAAGATGATTTCAACTCCAAGATAGTTTAAGATTTGTAAAAATGGGTTGAAAATGAATAGTCTTCCATCTTCCTGTATTAAGTGTGATGGAAGCTGTTTTATATTTTTATTAAAAGTATTGCTTTTCAGCTTTTGATCATTTAGTTCAGAGTATCTAGTTCCCAATGCAGAAACAGGGAACTGGCAGGATGGAAATGTGTTGTTAACTTTGATCCTTGAAGAGAAGGAGAACAAAGAGTACCTCAAGTCATTATTTGAGATTTTGATTCTCATGGGAAAGCAGAACATACCCTTGGATGGGCACGAGGCAGACAAGATCCCAGAAGGCCTCTTTGGTGTACATAACTTTCAGGCACCAGGATCCTGGAGTGCCGAATCAACTCTGGAGAGGAGATCCTGTGAGGGCCACAGCGGTGAATCTGTTATTCTGCTCCAAAGCGCACCAGAGACAGATGCTGGAGATCTGTGAAAGCTGTATTCAGGAGGAGATGCTCAGGGAAGTGAGAGACTCACACTTCATTTCCATCATCAGAGATGATGTGGTGGACATAGCAGGAGAAGAGCACTTTCCCGTGCTGGTGAGGTTTGTCGATGAAGCTCATAACCTGAGAGTAGAGTTTGTTGGGTTTCCTCTGCCCTATGAAGCTGATGAACAAATTTTGGCTGTGAAATTTCACACTACAATAACTGAGAAATGTGGATTGTATATGGAGTATTGTCGTGGCCAGGCTTACATTGTGAACAGCGATTTTTCTTCCAAAATTAAAGTTGTTGCTTCGAGACTTTTAGAAATGTACCCCCAGGCTGTCTACACACTCTGCTCTTTCTGTACCTTAAATTCGTGATTGGCGAAGTCTGTCCCTGTGATAGGGGTATCCATGGCTTTAGGAACGACTGAGGAAGTCTGTTCTTTTTTTCCACTGGTGACAACAGCTGCCTTTAGACTTTGACAATGTAATTTCTGTTCTTTTTCATAACAGTGAAGTGCAGGGTAAAGAGCTGAAGGAAGTTTGCCATTCCCAGTGGACAGGCAAACATGATGCCTTTGAAATCTTAGTGAATCACCTACAAGCACTTGTTTTTTGTTTCAATGGTCTAAATAGCGACACAAATATTAGGTGGAATAACTGTATAGCTGGACAAGCATTTCTACTCAATAGTGCAGTGACAGATTTTGATTTCATTGTTACCATTGTTGTTCTTAAAAATGTGTTATCTTTTACAAGGGCATTTGGGAACAATCACCAGGGACAAACTGCATTCACTTAATCAAGGCATGGAGGATATTGAAGTTAATCATGAGTTTTGGTTTGAGAAAGCCACAAATTTAGCAACCAAACTTGACATTCAAATGAAACTGCCAGGAAAATTCCAGAGGGTCCAGCAAGTTAACCTAGAACCTTGGATAATTACTATAAAGACACCCTCAGTGTTTCAACAGTGGAGCACATTATTCAGGAACTTAAAGACATATTCTCTGAACAGCACCTCAAAGTTCTGAAATGTCTATCTCTGGTAGCCTCAGTGATGGGGCTGCTCAAATTCAACACATCAGAAAAGCTCCATGCTGAAATGTAAAGAAGTGACCTACCCAATCCTGACATGCTCTCAGCCAAGCTTCACTGTTGGAGAGTCAAGTGGAAACACAGAGGGAAAAATGTTGACCTCCCATCCACCATTTATGAAGCCCTCCATCTTCCTGACATTGTTTATTTCTCAATGTCTATGCCGTGCTGAAGGTCCTATGTATTCTCCCTGTGATGAAAGTTGAGAATGAGCACTATGAAAATGGGCGAAAGTGTCTCAAAGCATATTTGCGGAACACTGAAAGACCAGAGGTCAAGTAATTTGGCTTTGCTTAACATAAATTTTGATATAAAATATGATCTGGATTTAATAGTGGACACATACATCAAACTCTATACAAATAAACCAGAGCTTCTTACAAATAATTCAGAAACCATTGAAAATACCTAAAAGATTTTAAAAATGGCTGTTGTCTGTGGTGATATTTTAATTGTGCTGAAATGTGATATTATTTGTATGTTAATAAATAAAGTTTTCCTGGAGATCAGAGGTCATTAGTGAGCCAGGAATAGAAGTCAGGTGGTGATAGCCCAACATGGCAGGCAGAGTCTCTGTGGTCAAGGACACAGCCAAGCATGGTGACACGAACCTTTACTCCCAGTACCATAGAGACCTGGAGGTCTGTGTAGACAGGCTGTGAAAAGAAAGTCATGTGGTTGGGTTTAGAGCCAATGAGAAGGCAGAACAGAAAGGCAATAAAAAGACAAGTCAGACAGGAAGAAATTCCCTCTCTGGGGAAGAGATGGCAGCAAGTGGTAAGAGTGACGGCAGTGAGTGGTAAAGTAAAGGTGGTCTTGGCTCTTCACTAGTGCTCTAATCTCTTGGGCTTTTAACTCTGAATTTGGCTCTGTGTTTCTTATTTAATAAAACTGTTTAGAAATTCATCTACAGTTGTGTTATATTCGCTGTTTGAAAGAAAAGTTGTAATGTATAGTAGGCCAATTAACCACTGTGTATACCTTGCAGATAGACCTCCAGTTGGCAATCCACATCGTTAAACAGCCCCTGTTTGAACTCTTCTGCTCTTATTATCTGTCTGTTCTTGCAGAAATTAGCACTGGGAGTGCCAGAATGCCTCCCTGCTAGTGAAACTCTGGAATTGCTTTAGTTAAAGTCATTTTAGACATAACTTTTTCATTGTGGATCCAGATGTTAGCTGTTGAGCTATCATGTCTTTGAAAAATGAATTTTATGAGAGATACATTTTATAATGTGTTATCATGAAGTATATCATTGACTTTTGACTTTAGGAGTTATGGGTGTTTAAAATTTGTGGTAGTGGCACTTGAAAGGAAGAAGCATGGGGATCACAAACTTTAGGCCAGCCTGGGCTACATAGTGATACTCTGTCTCAAAAAAACTAGGGCTTGGAGATAGCTTAGTGGAGCACTTACCTAGCATGTGCAAGGTCATGTCTCAGTACTGCAAAAGCAACAAAGCAACAAAATCCATCTGTGATGAACAGTCACAGGAATTACAAAGGTTTATGAGCTCAGCCAGCAGGTTTCAGTATAGTTCTGTCAGGATGGAAGGACCTCAAAGGAACAAGTGAATGGCAGAGCCAGACACTTTTGTTTCCCATTTGGTTGTTGCTGTTTACATTCCTTTGTTGAGCCCATATTTTCATAAGCTTTTTCACTAGTAAATTCACTTTTTGCTTCACGGTGAAGACAGAGACAAAGGCCATCTATATAGGCAACTACTAGCTTGTCTGGTTTTTTCTTTCTTTTTACATGAGTATGTCTATCTACTGCTTCTTCTTGATTTATAAGCAAAACCTACAAAAATAAATGTTTTGTGGTTAATCTAAATAATACAGAAAATACAACTCCTTATTTTCGGTGAATAAAATCAATTTTGTACAGTTTATATCAATCTAAATAAAAATGTGAATTTTGTTTAAAAAGTATTAGTTTTCAGCTTTTGAATATTTAGTTTAAAAAATGGGGGAGGGGGGCGGTGCAGCTGATGTTTTTCTGGTCCTGCCTGGCCCATGGTCAGAACAAATCTCTCTTACCCGCCAGTCCCATAGCCAAGTAAACACAAAGAGACTTACATTACTTAAACTGTTTGGCCTAATGGCCCAGGCTTTTTGTTATCTAGTTTTCATATCTCAAATTAACCCATTTCTATAAATCTATACCTTGCCACATGGCTTGTTGCTTACAAGTATCTTTACATTCTGCTCCTCATGGTGATGGCTGGCAGCATCCTCTGCCTCAGTATTCCATATCCCAGACCTCTGCTCTCTCTTTGTCCTGCCTATACTTCCTGTCTGGCTACTGGCCAATCAGCATTTTATTCATCAATCAATCTTCCACAGCAGGGGGAGGAGTAATAGTGGCCAATATGTATGTGAAGCTTTATCTTTTTAAAATTCGATTTTTAAATTAAAATATAATCACATTACCCTCTCCTTCCTTCTGAACCCTCTCATATTCCTTCTCAGATTCTTAACACTTCCTTGATTATTATATATACATACGTAAAAATATGTAAAACATTCAAAACAATGGTTTAAAGAAAATACCTGCAAAAATAAAGTATCTGAAGGCATTGATCCAATTCATTGGATTATGATTCAGGTAAAAAGAAGTCTAAAGACAAGAAAAAAAAGATAAAGGCTTAGGGGAGTTATTTGAAATAACTGGGCAATCTAGTTCAGAAAATAAGTGTCCATATACCATCACAAGACATCCATATCATACACCCAAACACATACCCCTGCCAATGTAACATACTGTCACAACACATCTGTATCACACACCCAAACACACACCCTTGCCAGGGTTCAGGTACAATCTGTAATGGAAGCAGAGATATCATTAAAAAAAAAAAAAAAGAGCTTCAGGAGTACGAGAGCAAAACAGTATCTTCTAGACATGACAGGATCACTACATTAATGCACTTGAAATATCTGTACTGTCTGCATGGTATACACACTAGATTAAGCCGGATAACATTCTGTCATGGAAGGGAGAGGATATCATGACTCCTCAACCCTGGTCCTCGCTGAAGAGGTATTGAGAGTATACGTGATAGGCATAGTTGATTTTTAAGGGTTTCATTCCTAGTAATTTGACCATGCTCCAACAGATGGCCTAACTACATGAGCAGTACAAATTGGATTCAGTGGTTTATTAAAATAAAGCCAAGATATAGTGAGATTGTCCAGTGGTAACAAGTGTGCAATGATCTTCCAGAAGACCTGGATATAATTGCAAGCACCAATACTTGGTGGTTGACAATTAGCTGTAATTGAAGTTCCAAGGGAAACAATACCTTCTTGCCACTTCATTCACTGAAGTCACATGGTGCACCTACACACACACACACACACACACACACACACACACACACACACACACACCAAAACAAATATCAGAAATTTCCTTGTAGAAAGAGAATAAAGAAAAGGGCAGGGGAGAGGCCACAATGGTCCAGAGCACTTGATGCTTTTGCATAACAGCCATCTATAACTCTAATTCCAGATAATTTGACAATGTCTCTGACATCCATAGGTACCAGGTAAATATTGCATTCAAGTAAGACACTCATAAATTAAAATGAAATGTGTGTAGTAGTTTTGTTATTTAAAGAGGGTATGAAGTTAAAGGGTGTGGGAACTTATAGACTGGATTTAGGAGGAGTTAGAGAAAGGGGGAAGAGTGAATTTGATCAAACTACTTTTGTGAAAGTAACGAAGAATTAGTAAAATATTGTATTTTTAAAAGGAATGTAAGAATCAGTACAGGCAGGTCCTTGTGTAAGCCCAAGGCTCCAAACAGCCAGCTCATGCACTAAGGACAGGTCCTGGTCCCACAGCCTGGGTGCCTCCCAAACAGATCAAGCTATTCAATTGTCTCACTTATCCAGAGGGCCTGCTCCAGCTGGGGGCTCCACAGCCTTTGGCTCACAATTCATGTGCTTCCATTCATTTGGCTATTTGTCGCTGTGATTTTTGCAATCTTGGATTCAAACTGCCTGTCTGTTCCCACTTACTCTGAATATAAGAATTTGAACAAAGAATTATAGATCCTTCAGAAGGGTTAACTAAAATTGAATACAAATGCTATCTTCCTGTCTAGGGTTACTCAAACAATGGTATACATTTAAATAAGCAATGGTGATTCTAACTGAGAACTTCTCCTTTTTTATTCTTATCATTTTATTGTAGATGACAAACAAAATTCTTCCTGTCTGTTCTTCTGTTTGGTTTCTTGGAAAAATTTTTCCTTGATATCCATTAGTGCAATAAATCCCTTGTGTTGAGATGTGCCTCTCAGTCAGACTAGCTTTATATCTGGCCCTCTTCATCAAAACACTCAGTGTAATCCTTTCACTTCTATTCTGTCTTGATGCATACAGAGGTTCATTACTGCAGCTCATTTGCACTGAAATCTCCTTTTTCTGCCAGCAGAGCCAGCACATTTCCAGCTAGGTAATGTTACTGTTTTATGACATTTTATTTTAGGGTCCAAGATTATGAGGATGAAATGCATTGTTTTACACAAACAGAAAGGCTTCTCTGGGTTTTCACAACAGGTCTAACCCTTACCACAGATGAAAGGCCATCCTGTACAGCTTTGTCCTAGGTGATCACTGGAGCCAACATTCTCACAGTTATCTACACAAATGTCTGTAAGTAGCCTAGAGTTTCTCACCCAGGGCTCTCAAGCATTTCAGATCTGTTTTAGATGACTAATCAAACGCATTGAGAATTTGAGATGTCATCAAATTTTAAATCTACTACTAACTATATCCACTCCTCTACTGTAGGAGATAATGACCTATTCATGAGCTACCAAAGAGGCCCTCTGGCTCACACTTAGCTGCTTATTAACTGCACTTAGTCTCTCATTAGCTCATGTATGGTCTCAACATAACTAAATAGGATCAGACAACCTTGCTGTTCCACAGACCCTCTTTCCTAATATCATTCAATTTTCTCAATTATCTTTCATGAATTTCCAATTTTGAAATTATTAACGCTATACATTTGAATATTTTTGAAATAATATTACTATTATCATTTTGAATGAACTGGCATTTTACAGGTGAATAAATGCTCCTTCAGTTTTCTGATTCTTCAAACTATGAAACTATTCAAATATAGAAAAGATAACAAATTCTTTTTACAATTTGAGAAATATAGCATGCTGAATAAATTTTAAATTAAAACTTGCAGTGTAAAATTTTAATTTGTTCTATTCAGGATTTACCTTTTAATGATAAATTTTGGTATTTTATGTCTTAAAATATTATGTCTTAAATATAATTCACTGAAGAATAGTAAGCAGAAAGTTTACGGTATTATTAGTATAGTACCTGACCATTCTAATTAATAATATTTGTTATTGAACCAAAATGTCCCAGATTATTTATTAAAAATGTAATTGCTATTAGAGACAACTTGACTAATTACCCAAATGCTTTTCAAATATTGCAATTCAAGAATTGGTAGGTAAGCACCATACAATTTAAACTTAAACTATTCTTGCCTTAAGTGGTCTCATGATATCATGCTGTAATCTTATTTTTTTAACTCGGACAGTGAAAATATCCCTCTCCTCTTACTAAGAAATTGACCTATCCAAAACCACAGGCTTCTTTCAGATATATGGGATCATTTTTTTAGAGATGTCCATGGTTAAATTCCATGATCACTTTGATTTGTGTAATCCATTCACCCACTTAACCATTACTACCTTTTCTAAATATCAGCACTTTTTGTTAAGTTACTGACATATTAGAATTTAAATCTTCTTACAACAAAAAATGCAAATATGAGGAGATGGGTATGTGAGTGAGTTTAGTTGAGCCATTGACAATGAATGTCTGTTTCAAAACATGTTTACAAGGTAAGAAGAGCCAGTATTTGTCAATTAAATTTAATGCTCCAAGTCCTAGAATTACTTCATTGTTAGTTGTCTTGACCTTGCTTCTATTTATTATTTCACATATTTCAATTCTCTAATTATCCCTGTATCCAGGTGTTTTTGCACTTAAGGGCTTGTACAATCTGAAAGTTTCCTTTCATGATAATTTCTAATGTGTTTATAAAAAGATTTCATATTTCCAAGTTATGACAGTAAATATATAAGGGTTGTTATCAACACCCCCAACAACACTGTACAAACATTGCTTTCATAAAAAATAAAAGTCCAGTTCCCACATCCTCCAAGGGACGTTTATTCCAAGGTGATCTACTTCTTCAAATTACATTTGTTGGCAATTTTGCTAGCAAGGTATCTCCAAGCAAGATTCTGATATGAAATTATTTCATTAAGAAGGAGAATTTCAGAAAGAATTAAAAAATAAGGATAATATAACTTGTCCTAATTCTATGAGAATATAGAATAATATCTGATTTTTTTCATGCCTCTATTTTTTTATTTATCTTCTATTGTATCATTTATCATCTTTGTCCTGACTTAACCATGAATTTCTTAATCTTCCCTTTGGATATTAGGATTCCATAAACAGGAGGCAGAAAGGCAGAACTTCTGGCAACTTGTCAAAGAAGTTTAAAGTCAGACTAAGTTAATCCTCTCTAGATCTGTACTAGCAGTTTGACTACTTGAAATTAAAGGTTATTAAATGAAATTTAATGAAATGTATTTAATGAAAATTATTTTTCAAATGCAAGTATCTGAGGATATATATATATATATATATATATATATATATATATATATATATGCTGTTCTTACCATGATGTGACATTTACTTTTGTATTAGCTTATACTGGATAGGAATATTGTAAAATTTTTCAGTTAAATAGTTAAATTATAACAATTTAGGTTTCTTTAGTGATTGATGTCTGAGTTGTTTGATCATATACACATGAATATATCCAGGTACCTACTCCTTTCTTTTCTGTTTTTGAAATAAAACAGCATGATCAAAGTCAACATAAAGAAGAATGAGTTTATTTTGGCTTACGTTTCTGGTTCCATGTGAATAAGTGTCTGTAGCTGGAAGTTTCTCTGGTACCTTCATCTGGCACTCCAATAGCCACTTATAAAATAATTGCTCAGAGGCTTATATTAGTTACCAGCTGTATGGCCTATGGTAGGCTTCTTGCTAGCTAGCTCTTTCACCTTAAATTAACCCATTTCTATTTATTCAGGTATGGACTCGTGTTCTGTGGCTTTACCTGCATCCCATTACATGTTTCTCCATGAACTGCAGCTCAGAATCCCCCCCACTCTCCTTCCTCCTCTCATTGTCTCTCTTGGATTTTCCTGCCTGGCTCCATCGTGCCTTGCCATAGGCCAATGCAGCTTTATTTACTTACCTATAAGAAAAGCCTATATTTACAGCATACAGAAAGACATTCCACAGCAAGAGTGCAATACAATGCAGAAGTATGGCAACACTTGGCAGTCATGACAGTGGCAGTGGCAACTTAAAAGACTACATCTTTTTTTTTTAAATATATATACTTTTATTTTATAATTAACTTAATTTCACATATCAGCCACAGATTCCCCTGTCCTCTGTGTTTCCCCCCAGCCTTGCCCCCATTCCTACTTCCTCCAAGGCAAGGTCTCCCCGGGTAGTCAGCCCAGCCTTGTAGATTCAACCAAGGCAGGTCCAGTCCCCTCCTCCCTACACAAAGGCTGAGCAGAGTGTCCTAGCATAGGCCCCAGGCTCCAAAATGACAGCCCATGCACCAAGGACAGGTCCTGGTTCCACTGCCTGGGGGCCTCCCAAACAGTTCTGGAATCTGATGCAGAGATCCAGGGCTGAGACTGCATCTTTAACAACAAGCATGAAGCAATGGAGCAAACTGGAAGTAGGGTGGTAATTTATGACCTCAAATTCCACTCCCAGTGATACACTTTCTCCAAGAATGATGCACCCCTTAAATCTCACCATGCTGGGTTGCCAACTGGGGATCACATTCTGGAACCAATAGGGAGATTTCCCATCTATACCACCTTCCAATCTCTAGTCTCCATAATCATTTGGCTGTAAAATAATTCAAAATGCATTTAGAATAATTTGAAAAGTCCCCATATTCTTTCAAAGTTAAGTATCTTTTGCAACTCAAGTGAATCTACTTTTTTATTGTTAATCTTGGCTTTTTTCATATAAAATATCCTTAACATATTCTTTCATCTTCTCCAAGTCCTCCAAGATTCTCCCAACTCACCAAACTTCTTATTATTCCTCCTCAGAAAAAAAATCAAAACAAGAAAACAAACAATAAAACAATATATAAATAAAACAAAACTAGACTAAGTAAACAATAAACACACACACACACACACACACACACACACACACAAAGACAAAACAGAACACTGAGTTCTGAGTTCTGAGCAGGAGGCCTGCCTGGAGTGTGATTGAGATAAACAGATTTACTCAAAATTATCAAATGATTCACGAATTTCTGTCATTCTTGCACAAGAGTCATGATAATCTTTGTTCCTATTTCAGTATTTATACTGTCAAAGCAAGCACTCAACATAGTTCCTATTGACACACCAGTATAATTAAAACAAATAATACATACTTCTAACATATAATGACATAGAATATTCAGCAACGTCAACATTTTAAAAGGGAAAAATAGGGGCATACTGAGGAAACACTGGCTCAAAGCAAGATTGAAACCCAGTGGTGAAAATATCAACTCCTTTAACTCCATGTACAGTTTTGAGGTCATTAAATTTAAAAAGGTTAGATGTCCCTACACCTTTAGTGGTGCTGCCTATCATGCACAGCTCTCTTCAGGCTGCTTCCGGTACTGTACAGAGCACACCTTTGCAAACATCATATGGCTGTGGCAGCTCCAACATCTTGGAATTTCCACTGTAACCATTTGTTCACTTTCACCACCTCATGTAATGACTTCTCATAGTCCCCTACTTATTCTAGACCTTCATGTAGGAATTCAGTTGTTTCACACCTCCTGGACACAACACAGCCTAAAACCTAGGAGTAAGAATTCAACATCTCTGTATTTGTACATTATTCATACCTCTAAGTTCAGTACCATGAGGATGGCACCCAGGGGAGGGAGCTGCACCTGCCCCCAACCACATTAGCGACAACTTTTTATAGCAGTTGCTTTCCAGGAGCAGAAAACTCCAAAGGAAATTTTTTATTGCAAGTTGATATCTGAACTGATTAGGGTCTTACCCTAAAAGCACCCTTCCCTTTGTTCCACTTCAAATCAGGCCTTTCTTTTTTTATTATATTTAAGTATTTATTTTTTCCATACCAGCTACAGTTTTGCATTCCTCACTTCCTCTGTTTCCCTCTTCAAAAATCCTTTCTACCCCTTTATATGTAATGGTCTTATTAAATAAGAAACACAGAGCCAAATACAAAGTTAAAATCCCAAGAATCAGAGCAGTAGCTAAGAGCTGATACTAAAAGCCCTTTCTTACCCTCCACTGCAGCTGCCGTCCTTCCCCTCAGAAAGAGACATACTTTCTGTGTATCAGTCTTTTTACTGACTTTCAGTTCTGCCTTTTCATTGGTTATAAACACAACCACATGACCTCCTCGTCATTGCCTGTCTATACAGACCTCTAGGTCTCTATGATTGGTATTGAGATTAAAGGATTCATGCTGGCTATATCCTTGAACACACAGAGATTTGCCTGTCATGTGATCAGGATTAAATGTGTGTGCCACCACCACTACCTGGCTTCTGCCACTTATAACATACAAATAAAATCACATTTCAGCACAAATATCACCATATACCCCTCACATCCACTCCTCAGAAGGGGTAGGGTCTCCCATAGGAGTCAACAAAACATGGCATATCAAGTTGAGGAAGGACCAAGCTCCTCCCATTGCATCAAACCTGAGCAAGGCATCCCACTATAGGGAGTATGTTCCAAAAAAACAAAACAAAACAAAAGAAAACCAGCTCTTGTGAGAGGGTCAGTTCCTGGTCCCACTGCTAGGGACCCCACAAAAAGACCAGGCTATACAATTGTCACTCACATGCAAAGGGTCTAGGTCAGTCCCATGCAGGCTTTCTAGCTGTCAGTCTAGAGTCTGTGAGCTACCATAAGCTCTTATCAGCTGTCTCTGTAGGTTTTCCCATGATGATCTTGAACTCTCCTGCTCCTATAATCCCTCCTCCCTGTCTTCAGCTTGACTTGCAGAGTCCAGCCCAGTATTTGGCTATGTATCTCTGCATCTCTTCCCACCAGTTACTGGATAAAGGTTCTATGATGACAATTTGGACAACTGACCAATCAGATTATAAGAGAAGGCCAATTCAGACACTCTCTCCACTATGCTAGGATGTTGTGGATATCGCTCTGTGTAAATAAAATTCTGATTGGCCAGTGGCCAGGCAGGAAGTATAGGCAGGACAAGAGAGAAGAGAATTTTGGGATGTAGAAGGTTGGGGAGAGACACCGCCAGCCATCGCCATGAGAAGCAACATGTAAAGACACTGGTAAGCCACAAGCCATGTGGCAAAGTATAGACTAACAGAAATGGGTTAATTTAAGATAAAAGAAGTAGATAACAAGAAGCCTGTCACGGCCATACAGTTTTTAAACAAATGTAAGTCTCTGTGTGCTTTCTTGGTTGGGTCTGAGCGACTGTGGGACTGGCGGGTGAGAGAGATTTGTCCTGACTGGGCCAGGCAGGAAAACTCCAACTACAAATGGCGCCCAACGTGGGGCAAGAGTTTCTACCTAAAACCTGACAAAAAAGCACAAAAGAGTCTATCAGATACGCTAAGCCTGTAGGCTAAAGATGATGCCCCAACACTGTAGAGAAACCTCAGGTGACTGTCCAGGTAGCTGGCTGTTTCTGTCAACTCACATTTTTTTTTGAAGTTGCTTGCATCCTTCTCCCAGTTCTCAGGTAATATTAAATCCTTCTGATGTCTTTGATGTGGTTAAAGACTAGATAGTTATAATTTCCTCAGTTATGATACAAGATAAATTAGATATAAAACCTTAGACTCACAAATATAAGATAGATAAAATATCTTCTTTAATATTGTAACTGTAATTCTTGCTAGATAATTGTTTTATTATATATAATTGTACTATGTAAAAGTTAAAACCTTCCTTAGAAAAAAAAAAGAAAAGGGGAAGTGCTGTGGATATCGCTCTGTGTAAATAAAATTCTGATTGGCCAGTGGCCAGGCAGGAAGTATAGGCAGGACAAGAGAGAAGAGAATTCTGGGATGTAGAAGGTTGGGGAGAGACACCGCCAGCCACCGCCATGAGAAGCAACATGTAAAGACACTGGTAAGCCACAAGCCATGTGGCAAAGTATAGACTAACAGAAATGGGTTAATTTAAGATAAAAGAAGTAGATAACAAGAAGCCTGTCACGGCCATACAGTTTCTAAACAAATGTAAGTCTCTGTGTGCTTTCTTGGTTGGGTCTGAGCGACTGTGGGACTGGCAGGTAAGAGAGATTTGTCCTGACTGGGCCAGGCAGAAAAACTCCAACTACACTAGGAATCTTAGCTGGGGTCATCCTTATGGATTCCTGGGAGTTTCCCTTGTACCATATTTCTCCCAAACCACACAATGGTCCCATCTCTCAAGGTATCTCTTTTGTTGCTTTTCCTCTCCTTCCCTACCCCAACTCGACTATCCTGATCCCTAATGTTCCCATTCCCCATCACTCTATCCCCCTACTGGTCCCCAGTTTGCCAAGCAGATCTCATCTATTTCCCATTCCCATGGCAATCCATGCATCCCTCTTATTGTTCTCTTTGTTACCCAATGTCTCTAGGTCTGTGGAATTGTAGCCTGGTTATTCTTTGATTTACATCTACTATTCACCTATGAGGGAGAACATATAATATTTGTCTTTCTGGGTCTGGGTTACCTCACTCAGAATGATTATTTCTAGTTCCATTCATTTTCTTGCAAATTTCATAATGTCATTTCTTTTTTACCACTAATTTATACCCCTTTGTGTAAATGTAGCAAATTTTCTTTATCCATTTTTTGGTTGAGGGGCATCTAGGTTGTTTTCAGGTTCTACCTATTACATATATTCCTGCTATGAACATAGTTGAACAAGTGTCTTTATGGTATAATTTAGCATCCTTTGGGTATATGCCCAGGAGTGGTATTCCTGGTTCTTGAGGTAGATTAATTACCAATTTTCTGAGAAACTGCCATCCTATTTTCAAAGCGTCTGCACAAGTTTGCATTCCCCGCCAGCAACAGAGGAATGTTCTCCTTACTTCATATCCTCTCCAACATAATCTGTCATCAGCTGAAACCTGGGCTTTTTTTGGTTGGGTGACTTTTAATGACTGCTTCTTGTAAAATGATGGCTTTTCTCAATCCTGCCAGCAACTCCCAAATACCAGACAGCGACTTTTCACATTAACAAAGCATTATATTAATTAGAAATGTTTTTCCAATTGCTCAGGCTTAATATAAGTAGCTCTTATATATCTGTCTACTCTTAGAGTAGCATGATATGTTGTCATGTGTTTTTTTTTAATTTATTATATTTGTGTTTTAATTTTACACGTCAGCCATGGGTTCCCCTGTCCTCCCCCTGGTGGATTCAGTACAGGCAGGTCCAGTCCCCTCCTTCCAGGCTGAGCAAAGTGTCCCTGTGTAAGCCCAAGGTTCCAAACAGCCAGCTCATGCACTAAGGACAGGTCAGGGTTTAAATGATTCCCCAGGGGAGTCTTTGCCCTGGACAGGATGGGAATGGGGGGAGGGGCTAGGGGGAAGGTGGGGATGGGAGCAGTAGGGGGAAGGACAGGGGAACCCATGGCTGATGTGTAAAATTAAAACAAAAATATAATAAATAAAAAAAGGAGAGAAAAAAAAGAAAAGTTAAAAAAAAAAAGCTGCCAATCAAGAAATGTGCTAATGAAATGGAAGGTTCTCAAAAGAAGCACAAATGGCCATTTTAAATGATCTGCATAAGCATAACACCCTAAGTAGGAGTAGATATATACATACAGTATAACAAAATTAACTTTATATTTTTATCAATAAACTAGAACCCATAGCAATATTAAATATTTCAAATAAGTTATTGCCCTTTAAAAGTAGATCCAATAACCTATCCTTTCATCCTATCATATCTATGTCCCCTTTTCTAAAGATATTGCATTTATAATCAACCTCCTTTAAATAAAACATTTATAAACAATAATTTGGAATTAGGGCATTGCTTCTCATACTACTTCTTGCTGGTTGGGGGCCCTGGCAATCTTATGGGGATCCTGAGAAAATTAAGAATTATAGTTAAATCTTGGCTGTAGTAATCTGTGAGGCTGTATCAACCTCTCAGGGTGTTAGTCAAACCATATTACCCTGGAAGCAAGCCAAAAGTTCTCATCATCTGCAGAAACAAAAACAGACCTCTTTTCCAAAGCAACGTATCTTTACGCACAAATTTTAAAGTCAAAGTAACTTTAAAATATACATCTTTGTTTAAATGAGTAGCCATTACAATCAAATGTCTCTCTCCAGTTAAAATTCCAAAGATAATATAATAATATTTACTATCCGGATTCTCTGTGTAATTTTCATCTCTACATGGCTTAACTTTTATATTATTTTTATTGTCTCTTTAAAGATTTTAGTTTTAAAACTATTTTTTATATTACTGTCTATTCATTTCTTCTCTCTTTCAAGTCTACATACATTTTACATATAAATAATTCAGCATTTTATTCCATCTGAATTTGTGTTATTGTGAACCTATAATCATTTTTGACCATTGATTTAAACTGCAGAGTGACTAGGACCAAAGTGGCAGCCCAGGCTGCTGGCTTCACCCACCTCAACTTCCCAATATGGTGGATGTAGTACCTTTATTGCCAGTTCTGGGAGAGTCATGCTCACTGCTTGACTCTGGGAAGCAGTGAGTCTATGCCTCCACAAAGCAGTATGTAGCCCAGAAACCTCTTTTTTCTTTCCTTTCTTTCTTCCTCTCTTTCTTCCTTCCTTTCTTTCTTTCTTTCTTTCTTTCTTTCTTTCTTTCTTTCTTTCTTCCTTCCTTCCTTCCTTCCTTCCTTTCTTTCTTTTTCTTCCTTCCTTCCTTCCTTCCTTCCTTCCTTCCTTCCTTCCTTCCTTCTCTCTCTCTCTCTCTCTCTCTCTCTCTCTCTCTCTCTCTCTCTCTCTCTCTCTTTCGTCTGTATCAGCAAAAGCTAAATCTACCCCTCAGTGGGCTGCATGGCATATGCGACTGATGGACAGCTGCCTATCACAGGTAGCAAGTCTCTTACCTGCTGCTTGCATGAGACTATTTAGACTAGGAAGCCCAGTGTGGCTCCATTTCCATGCATTCAGAATCTTTAAGCTTTCTTAGGTCTATGTGGATTAATGTCCAATGGTGAGTGCCAAATGTAGCCAAAAGTTTCTCTGGTCCCACCAAGCCCTGAAAGATTAAAAGTGAATTAGGAACATTTTGGAATTACAAAAATAGGATAGATAATGGAGTATTTTTCTCCGAATTTGTTAAATGCAAATGGACTATACATTGTAGATGTATTTATTGCCTGTATATATTATGTATAGTTATTGTACTTATTTTATATAGTTTTTTTCTTATATTAGTTATAAACTTTTTTCATTTTAGACCAAAAAAGGGGAAATGTGATATTTTATTTGTGCTCTAACAAATAAAGCTTGCCTTAAAGTTAGAAGGAGGAGCTAACCACTAGTTAACCATAGAAGTCTGGAGGTCTGCATAGACAGGCAGGAAGTGATGGAGCTGGGCAGAGAGAGAAAGTGATAAGGCAGGATAGAGAGAGGAGCTCACTCTTTTTGGTGGAGGATTTCATAGGGGGTAGTGGCTTGCTGCACTGCCTCTCTGAACTTTCAGCTTTTACCCCCATATCTGTTTCCACGTATTTTGTTATAAGACCTCTTAAGATTCATTTTGCACTGGTGTGGATTGTTCCTGTTCCTACAGAGTCTGTTTTTCCAACACTACAGGTTTTGCCTGTGGCTGTTCTTCTAATTAGTATAGGTGGTGTTTGTGACTACAGGGGCTGCTGATGTTGTGGGAGATGTTTGGACAGGCAGAAGATGATGGGTTTGGTAGGTTTAGGTGGCAGAATGGGTCTTGCTGGTTACAGAGTCCAGTGGGTAGAGGTGGTGGTGTAATGAGCTGCCTACAGAAATCCTACCTGATGACTGGCTACTGAGGCTGAGATGGAAAAGGGAGGGGCATGGTATGTGCCCTGGGCCTTAGGGCCTAGAGATTGGGGCAGGTTAGCTAGAAGACAAGTCACTTACTTCTTCCAATTGGTGCAGGTGATGCGTGTGCCTCTAGGAGCTGCTGATTTTGCAAGGGATGTTTGTCTAGGGAGGAAATGATGGGTTCAGTGAGTTTGGGCAGCAGAGCGGGTCATATAGGTTATAGGTTCCAATGAGTAGGTGGTGGAGTACTTTGCCAGCAAGAGTCTAATTTGCTGGTGGGCTGCTAGGGCTCTTCTTTCAATTTATAGGTGGAACTTTGGCCTCTAGGAGCTGCTGATGTTGTGGGAGATGTTTAAGCAAGACAGAGGATGATGGTTTCATTGGGTTTGAGGAACAGAGTGGGTCTTTTAGGTTAAATAGTCTAATGGGTGGTGGCAGTGGTGCAGTTGCCTGCCCACAGGAGTCTTATCTACTAGTGAGCTGCTGTAGCTCAATAAGTAAATTTTAAAAAATATATTTATGCAATATACAAAAATATATAATTATCTCACATTAAGCAAACAAACAAAAACAAAAAACAGAATTCATTTGTTTTAGTAAGAGCACTATTAATGTATCACAAACCTCCTTGAGCCTTGAAGATAGCTAGCATTATTATAAAAGTAAAAATAAAATAAATGTGATGTGCAGTGGCTGGAGGTCTTCTGAGGATTCATCATCTCTGGAGGTACTGGTGAATGCTTGCTTGAATTTGACAGTATAGCACAAAGATTAGTAGGTATAATCCATTTGGTGATAGATTGAGAAACAAGGGGAAGAAAAAGGCAGGGTACCTTCTTAAAGCATGCTTGCTGAGGAGAGTTGTAACTGAATAATTCATCTGATTCTGATGACCACCTGTCACCATGAGAATAATCAATTTTTCCCCTAGCTTAAAACCTTAAATTGTCAGACAAAAGCAGGAGGATGATTATTGCAAGACAGTTTTTCATCGATTTTTTGCATGGCTCCAAATCATTTGAGCACAGACTATAAAAGCTTCTGTTACATCTTCTAATTTAATGACTCTGCCACAAGCATGTAAGGCAGAATATCATTCTCCATCACAATGTACATATATTTACACCCCCAAACAATGTAGGTAATGTGTATTACTGGAATAGGCTGGATAGAAAGGAAAAGACACTGGACATTTGAAATACTAGAATTCCCTAAGATTGAGGTGTGCTAGAGTGTTGGCTCCGGTATAACCTCTTGCTTGAGTAAGCCCTCCAAAGGTTTCTGCAGAGACATTTGAAAGGGAATGCAAAGGATGCTCACACTGCTACTTAATATACAGTCAGAAAATCCCTTGTGTTTTCATCCAGATGTCTCCATTAATACTGAGGATAATGTAGCACACTGAATATTATCCAAAGTAGGTCAACATCTCAATGCATTCATAATTCTTCACAATAATATGTCTGAATGTTTCAATAGACCTGTCTACCAAGGACAGTGAAAAAGAATAGCCCATTTCAGGATGTTTATTTGAATTGTATGTTGACTATCTATCTTCTTTCATTGAGGAGATTTTTTATCTCAATAGTTGGCAAGAATTTTAATTAATTCATTTTTACTACTAAGTTATCTGTCTCTATTCCTGCTCAATTTCCAAAGACAAATAATTGTATAATTCAGCATACATAGATAAGTGTAACTCTTATTCCTCATTCCTTCCTCAACTCTTCTCCTTTCTTCTTTCTTCATTTTTGTAGATAGAAAGTGCTACAGAGATCCATATCTGGTCAAACTTAAGAGAAGAATTTACCGTGGTGTGTCTTGTCCCAAACAATACATTTACAACACAATCCTAAGGCTCAGGAATCATTATAGAGTGGGTGTATGTGAATTTCAGAAGACCAGGATGCATACTGCTAGACAGTGTCCTTTAAATATGATATGGAAAATATACCTATGATATTTCACTAACTTGATTGCATAAAGAAAATATGCACAATGAAAATTCTGCTTGATATTCTAAAGTGGACCAAGAAAATTTCACAAGGCTCTGTCCTTGTATGAAGTGTTACAGACAAGCCATGACTGTTGAGTGAGCAAGAATCATTTTTTTCCATGGACAAATACCTTGATTGATTATCCAATCCCAGGCACAAATAGTCAGCCATAAACAGATGTTTATATTAGTAATACTAAGTGCACTCATTAGGTTGTGTTTATATATATGGCATGTGAATGTGTCCGTGTGTATATGAGTATGTGTTTAACAATAATTAAAGAAGAAGTTATAAATTTAAGATAGAGTGAGGGATAGCACAGGAGGTGTTGGAGGAAAAGGGGGTGATTTTAATACATTATCCATGTATGGAATGCCACCCAAACTTAAGTTAAATAAAACGACTCTGGGATTATGGGATTGATTTATTGTTCTGTGACATGACATTTGAAAAACAATAACACAGTTATTCAAAGACATTTGCAATGATCCTATTAGGAAGGATTCTGAAGATTAAAGTTTTTAATTCTCAAAATTAATGAATCTCTAATTTATATTACTTTGATAAGTCCTGCAAATTAGTTTGAAGCAGAGGATGATAAAACAAGTGCTTATTCCTTCACTGCTCATATAAAGTGCGTTTGTTAAATCTTTAGCTTTTGCAATATCTTAATATCATCATAATTCTGTATATATTACTTGGAATTATCACTTATGAATATTATACTGGTCAAATCACATTCTAAAACTTAAGCTATGTGTCTTCAAAAGTTAGAATGTCACATTGCAAGTAGAACTGGGGAACAACTTGATTCTTGGATCTCTGTAATGTCTAGTTCTTAGAGAGAAAAGCTCTGAACCTAAATTCCTGTTTTGTGAACACCATGGATATTAAGCTGAATTTATTCTAAGACCAGAAAAATATACCAATGCATGTCAGGATTTTTGCACTGTTTGCTGACCATCACTTGACTATCTTATCCGTCCAAGAGCTGTTTGTCCCCCGCTCCATCCTGTTGACTTTTGGTGAAGTTCCTGCCAGATTTAATGTAAACTCTTCTTTGTTCATGCTTCTTCATGACATCATAATTTCATGTTCTTTCTGCTTCTGTGAATATGGACATGCTAAACCTTCTTTTACTTAGGATTCTCTGACCTCATTTTCATAATTATTTGATGCTCCTCACCATTCAAAAATGAGTCCTGAAGACCCTTTCCTCTAAATACCTCTCTACTTGGTTTTACCTTGAGCAATCACTTCTTAATTCATTGTCATGTAATTGACCAAGCATTTATCTCATTTCTCTCAAATGATCTGCATGAATTATTCATTAGGTCTGTGCCCCTTGCTTCCACCTCACTGGACACGGGGCTGTCTCTTGCATCCATTTCTGTCCTTAAGTATATATAGCTTCCTGCTCAATGCAGTACAGTTGTTTAAACATTAAGAATAAATTTAGTGTTGAATATTTATTTCACAAGCAAATTATTGCAATTTTTTAGCACTAGGGTTGAGAATAGTGAAGAAACATACTGATCTATTTCTTTTAGCCCATCTCGTAATCAATTCCTAAAACAATATAAGAAGTAGGCTGATAAATTATAGGTCAAGAAGCATATAAATCTATGTATCCAATTTGCTTAATTCTAAAAGTACCACTGAAAATGTGTAAAGACATTATTATAAACAAAAACATTAAAATTTTTGATATAGTTAATCTGAATATTACTTACCTTTATAATAATTTAATGAGAAATATTTGTAATAATTTATACATAATAAATAACAACTAGAAGAAAATATGTGAGAAATATTTACCCATATTGATAATCATTCAAATATAAAACATCCCTTTAGGACTTACAGTATGTTTGTATTATTATCATAGTCTTATATTTTAAACTGTCAACTCCACATACATATGAATGAGAAATATATTATAAACATGTAAAACTAAGTAAAAACACAGTTCATTTCTACTAGGATCATAACTTGGAAATTTATTCATGAAATTTGCAAACAAAAGGAGAAATGAAATTTTATGAATTTATAAAGCAATATGGTAATTATTAAAGTATGAGGTTTTAAAATTACAGAAATCTCCAATGAAGTTAATAATGTTACACATTGTACACTCATAAATTTATAATTGCATTTTCATGCTTCTCATTAAAGTGCTTTTTCTCTCAATTTTAGGGCTGATAGCAAGTGATATTTATGAAATTGTATCAATACCTTCTTAAAAATTATGGTAAATGTGTATTTTCAATATAAATTATTAAAAGTTATTATTATGAACATTTATATATAGATTTCTTATACAATACATTTTGATATTGATTTTTACTCACTGAATTCCCTGCAGATCCACCCTGCCTTACCACTTCCACAATCCATAGCTTTTCTTCTCTTTCATTAAAAAATAAACATGCTCTCGACATCACTCGCCTGCCGCCTCTCTCCTCTTTCTCATCAATTGCATTCCTGGAGCTCAGCCTGGTGCCTGGCCATGGATCTTTATGATGACAGCTAGGTTATTTGCTAGGCTGGTCACCAGAGTAGCCTGGTCCAGGCACCCTCTGGAACATGCCAGCAGACCAAGGTGGGGTAAATCTTGAGGATTCCTGAGAGCCTCCCCAGCACCCAGCCTCTTCCTATTCCCATGATGTCCTCATATATTATGGTATCTTCCTCCCTGCCCCACCACTCTGTCCCTGTTCCAGCTTGACCTCCCCATTTCCCTATGCTCTTATTCCCTACTCTTTGCCCTCAGCCACCACCCATCTACCCAGTCCACTCATGTAGATCTCATCTACTTCTCCTTCACAAGGTCATCCATGTGTCCCTCCTAGGATCTTTTCCTGTTAGCTAGCCTCTCTGCGGTTGTGGATTGCAGTCTGGCCATCCCTCCCCTCCTGCTTAGTATCCACTTATGAGTGAGTACAAACTATGTTTGTCCTTCTGAGTTTGGGTTACCTCACTCAGGATGGTATTTTCTAGATCCATCCATTTGCCTGCAAATTTTGTGATATCATTGTTGTTGTTGTTGTTTTTTTAACTGCTGTGTAGTACCGCATTGTGTACATGTGCCATATTTTCTTTGTCCATTCTTCAGTTAAGGGGCATCTAGGTTGTTTCTAGGTTCTTGCTCTTACAAATAATGCTGATATGAACATAGCTGAGCATGTGTCCTTGTGGTAAGATTGAGCATTCCTTGAGTATATGCCCAAGAGTGGTATAACTGGGTCTTGAGGAAGACTTATTGCCAATTATCTGAGAAACCACCATACTGATTTCTAGAGTGGCTGTACATTTGCATTCCATGCAGAGACAACTGGCCACACTAGTGGAAGCCCATGAACTGTGGGCTGGTGGCTGTGGAGCCCCCATGGGCCTGGAGTATGTCCTCTGGACACAGAAGATGGTTGTTTGGCTTGAACTGTTTGGGGGACACCCAGGCAGGGGGATTGGGATCTGTCCCTGGTCTATGGGCAGGCTTCTGGAATCTGGTGTCAGTGGTGTGACACCTTGCATAGCCTTGGTGCAGTTGGAGGGGGCTTGGACCTCATTGGCTCAGTGTGCTGGGCTCTGCTGACTCCCCATGGGAGACCTCGATTTGGGGGATGTTGGGATGAAGGGTGGCTTGGGAAAGAGTGCTGGGGGGTGGAAGGAGGGAGGAGGGGGTATTTATGGACAGCATGTGGAGTGAGTAGAAAATTTCTTAATAAAAAAATGAAAAAAGAAAATAAACATGCATATAAATTAGTAATAATGATAATAAGATGAGAAAATGAAAATAAATTAATCTAAAGAAGACAGACTAGAAAAATAAGTGACAAAAATAATAATTTCAAGAAACAAATAATAGATTCACACACACACACACACACACACACACACACACACACACTCATGAACACAGAAATTTCCATAAAGAAACAAAATTTGAACTCATAATATATAAGCAAATGATTTGTATGGTAAAAAGAAGAAAAGAATACTCAATCAAAGCATTGTAAGACAAAAAAAGTAAACAAACAGACAAAAAAGCCCCAAAGCATACAAATAAAACAGACAAAAAACAAACTCTAAAATACTATTGACTGTCTTGCTTGGGCCATCTTTTGGACATAGGGCCTTCCCTATCTGTGCTTTGTATACCCAGAGGATAATTTAATTTTTTTTTTCCTTTGTGAATAGTTATTAATTGGAGAAAGCTTCTAAGTTAGGGATTGAGGGCTTTTGTCCAATTCCCCTTACAATATTAGAGCCCCATATGGATTAAGTACTGGCCCTGTGCATGCTGCTAAAGTCTCTCAGACTTTATATGTACATCAGTTCATATGTATATTCTCAACATAACCTCTCTACACATAAGGCTAAGGAATATTGTGGAGAAGGATAGTGGGAAGATTGTAAGATGAGGAACAATAGGGAACCTGTTTATATATAATGACTTCTGGGCATTTTAGAGATATACACCCATGAACTCTCTACAATAGGATCAGTAAAGAAAACCTATGTTATATGAAAAGCAGTTGACAAGTCAACATAGATAGTAGAAATTTTATAAGGCACCAACAACATATAAAAAACAATAGGCAATTAATGGTTCCTCAAAGAGTGATAATCTGTCTTCTTCAGGGATGAATCACTGATAGATGATGTGTTTAGTGCTTGATACATGTATGTAAGTGTAACACTAAATGATTTCAATAAGTTGAGTATACATATATGTATGAATATATCTAACAATAATAGGTATAGAAGATGTCATGAACTTGAGATGTAGGAGGGTGGGACAATGGAGAAACTGGGAAAAAGGAAGGGGATGAAATTATGGAAATACAGTAGTCAGACATGAAATTCTAAGAAAAAATAAATTCTAAAATTGGACAAAAATAGTATTTGCTGTATGATTTATATTGTGCTATTAATTTCTATGTACGTATTATCATATCTGAAGCTAAAATATACACAGAATTATATGTGGTTATTGTATTACTTCTTTTATGATAGTCTTGCCCTTATTCTTGTTGCTCCTCAAAGTTATTCCTTACTCATTCATTATCCAAGATAAGATAACAAGTCTTCCACATGCTCAATGTTCATGTCCTTTTATCCCCTTTTGCTGCCTTTCACTATTCATTTACATCACCACCAAAATGCAATTTTCCCCAATTACTGAGCTGCCATCACACAACCTCCTGTGGAGTGAGGTAGAACAATATCCTCTGGGCACTTGTCTTTATCCTTCCTTTTCCAACTATCACTTACCAAAGCCTCCAAACTTAGCTCCCAATTTGTCTTTTTTGTTGATTTTATTTTGATCATTCCATCATTCTTCTCTGTTTGTAAACATTCTTAGCTTAATCCCACTAACCCCACCATGATTTCTCTCCCTGTTTGCCTTTCTTTTCTGCATTGCTTCCCATAAGAAGGAATAAAATACTACAGTGGGAACTATTGGTCTCCCTCTTAATTACTGAAACAACTTGTAATTGTGCATATCTGTCATTCTATGTTTATTGTGTGTTTATTGGTGGATAGCTATTTGCAAAGTAGGCACTGTTATAAAGCATCTCAAAAATCCTTGAGATTATAACATATAGATGGACTGCTGTTTTCTGACTTTGTTGGAGAAGATTCTCTTGGTGTAGGGCGTGACATATAATGCAGACTCACAACAGGTCCAAATCTTGTGAAAAAGTGACCAAGGCATGATTGGCCCTATGTGGAGCAATTATAGCACCACCTCCAAGGCTTGGGTAACATCTCAAAGATCAATGTAGAATGAACTTAGAAGGCAGAGTATGGGAAGGAATGCTTCAGAACAGTTTCTTCTACATATAACAAAGTTGTTACATTCCTGAACTCACTGCTGCAGTGGTTACCAGATATAACATGAACAGATTGACCCATTACATTACTTTATGCATAGCTGAGGGTCTCATGATATCCCCTGAGGCCTATGGGAAGCTACTTGTAGTTGCAGTGTCAACACTTGTGTAACTGTGTAGCTACTAATAAATGCTAATGTTCTGGTAAGTATACACTCATTCTTGATTTTTAGGCAACAATAATTAAGCTCAGTGATTCAAAAATCCATCGAAGTAGAGGTGTTTTGGACAAGAAGTAGAGAATACTAAGAGTATCATGCTTAGTTTCTGCATTTATAAAATTGACAATACAATGATGTTAATTTCATATATTAATGAGGTAAAATATGTAGTGTTATAATAAAAAAGTTGAATACATAGAAGGAAAGTAAAATAGGGTTACAAGAGGTTAAGATGTTCACAGGAAGGATAATATGGGGAGATATTGAAAAGAGGGAAAATAATTATATTTAAGTTCAAGGAATAGGCTTCAAAAACATGGGTTGTACATCATGATGACTGTAATTCTTTTCTTTTCATGATGTTCTTGAAACTGAAACATACAAACGGAGTTGATGAGAACTATTTCTAATCATACACACAAAAAATGAACTATGTGGAGTAACACACTTGTTAGTTAGCTATCTATAATAAAGGCTTATTTATCTCAAAATCCTGTGATGAATACAATGCAGTATTTGTTAACCTTTGAAACAAATTTAAAAACCATGGCATATCTGGTTGACAGATCTGGCATCTGTTTCTGTAATCTTCACTTAAAATCAGCATTTCTAGAATCGCATGTTTCATTCATAGACATCAACACATGTTGTTGCTTGGTCAGACTCATGAAATAATAACACATTCCATATAAGAAATGATAAAGTGATATATAATTTAAGATATTAAAATTACTCAGAGGTAATATAATAAAGGGTGTTTGTAGTTTTGTAGTGTGTGTGTGTGTGTGTGTGTGTGTGTGTGTGTGTGTGTGAGAGAGAGAGAGAGAGAGAGAGAGAGAGAGAGAGGATTCAAAGTATATTTCACACTCAAGGATTACTTTTAGATATATATAGTTTGTTTAGAGTCTTATAGGAAAATATCTTTTCAAATATTTAGAATTCTCTGTATGCTTCAAAGATCCATCCAAAGGAGAATGAATGAATGACACTGTGAGTATTCCATTGTGAGCATAGTGTGCATGGGAAGGGAAGATGATTTTCTACTGCAAGCAGTTTTATGATACCAGCTTCTTAATAGATACTTACACTGTCATGAATATTTCACAACATCAGCGTCTCAATGTCACCTATATTACTGTTTCTTGGGAAATAGCATATGCCATAGCCTGCTATTCTGAGCTTCTTTTAAAATGTCTAATGAAATATTCATTCAGTTTCACATTTTAGAAAAGATCACAATAGGTAACCTTAACATAAAATACATTGAGTTTTATAGAGTTTCTGTTGTACTTTGAGGATCTCAAATTAATTATGAAATAGGTGTAAGTGGGCCAACAATCTAGACAGCCAATGTGATACCTTTCAGGTGATCCACACTTGCTCAAGCACATCAAAATTCTCTGTGGAAAAAGAAACTTCTTGGCATATAGCTGTACTTTGTAGGCAGATAAATATAGTAAAATAAATATATATTTATCATTGGGGTATGTTGGAAAAGGTATCAATTTAAATACTGCTTTTTTTTTTCTTGAGACAGGGTTTCACTGTGTAGCTTTGTGCCTTTCCTGGGACTCACTTAGTTGCTCAGGCTGGCCTTGAACTCACAGAGATCCACCTGCCTCTGCATCCCGAGTGCTGGGATTAAAGGCATGGGCCACCACTGCCGGGCTATATACTGCTTTTTTAGGGTGAAACTGTAGAGTATTCATGCATCCCTAGGTTGCTTATCAGACTGAACACTCTATAAGCAATATTCATATAATTCAAGCTGTATCTTATCTGAAGGTTTTTTCCCTTTAGTCTAGCCTCAATGATGACAGAAAATACAATGCAAGCAACCAAGGGCAGTATGTCACTAAACAACCAGTCCTATACAACAGCAACAAGTATGGAACAGAGCAATAACCAATATGCCTGTATAGGTGCAATAAGTAATGCAGCACTCATATATCAGTGGTAACAACAGTTATCTAACTGGAATTAAGGACCACTCAAAAGTATAAATATCATGACTTTTACTGCAAGTCTATCTGGCTTCCTGAGGCTACTGAGGTCATGGATATTGGAAAAGAATCTACTATGATGACCTTCTAAGCCTAGATAACTCATTGTCGCATTATGAATCTTGTCCTTTTAACTGCAGATAAGTGTTGGTGTCATCCATCATCAAAGAAGCCTTATTTTACAGCAAATAGAGACCAGCATAAACAAACTACAAATGGATGCAGTGCAAAGATTAACGGATCTTGGCTGTACAAGTTTTCACTCCCATCAGCAATAAAGGAATGTTCCCCTTACTCCACATCCTTTCTAATATAGGCTGTCATTACCATTTTTTATCTAAACCATTTTGACATGTGTAAAATGGTATCTCAGAGTTGTTTTGATGTTTTGCATTTCTCTGATGACTAGGGATATTGAACATTTCCTTAAGTGTATCTTGGATATTTGAGATTCTTCTGTTTGGAATTCTGTTTTTAGGTCGGTATCTTATTTTTTAATTTCATTATTTGGTTTTTGATATATAGTTTCTTGAGTTCTTTTTATTTTTTAGAGATCAGCCCTATGTAAGATGTGGGGTAGGTGAAGATCTTTTTCCATTCTATAGGCTGCCATTTTGTCTTATTGACCATGTCCTTTGCTTTATAGAATCTTTTCAGTTTCAAGAGGTTGCACTGGTTAATTGTCAATCTGAGTGTCTGTGCTACTGGTGTTATATTCGGGAAGTGATCTCCTGTGTCAGTGCTCAAGGCTATTTACCACTTTCTCTTCTGTTAGGTTTAGTGTAATTGGATTTATGTTGAGGTCTTTGTTCCACTTGGACTTCAGGTTTGTGCAGAGTGATAGGTATAGATCTATTTGCATTCTTCTACATGTCAACATTGAGTTATGCCATTTGTAATTTGTTGAAGATGTTTTCTTTATTATGATTATTATTATATTTGTGTTTTAATTTTACACATCAGCCATGGGTTCCCCTGTCCTCCCCCCTCCTGCCCACACCCCTACTTTCCCCCCATCCCCTCTCCTCCATTCCCATCTCCTCCAGGGCCAAGACTTCCCTGGGGATTCATTTAAACCTGGTGGATTCAGTACAGGCAGGTCCAGTCCCCTCCTTCCAGGCTGAGCAAAGTGTCCCTGTGTAAGCCCAAGGTTCCAAACAGCCAGCTCATGCACTAAAGACAGGTCCTGGTCCCACAGACTGGATGCTTCCCAAACAGTTCAATCTATTCAATTGTCTCACTTAGACAGAGGGCCTGATCCAGTTGGGGGCTCCACAGCTTTTGGTTCATAATTCATGTGCTTCCATTCGTTTGGCTATTTGTCCCTGTGTTTTTCCAATCTTGGTCTCAACAATTAACACTCTCAGAGTCCCTCCTCTTTCTCGACAATTGGACTCCTGGAGCTCCACCTGGGATCTGGTTGAGGATCTCTGCATCCACTTCCATCAGTTGTTGGATGAGAGTTCCAGCATGACTATTAGGGTGTTTGGCCATCTGATCACCAGACTAGGTCAGATCAGGCTTTCTCTCGACCATTGCCAGCAATCTACAGAGGATGTATCATTGTGGATTGCTGAGGACCTCTCCAGCACTTTGTCTATTCCTGTTCTCATGTGGTCTTCATTTCTCATGGTCTGTTATTCCTTGTTCTCCCTTTCTGTTCTTGATCCAGCTGGGATCTCCTGCTGCCCTAAGCTTTCTTTCCCTCAAATCTTACCCTTCATTACTCCCACTGTCATCCAGGTTGTTCATGTAGATCTCATCCATTTCTCTGTCATTGGGTGATCCCTGTGTCTTTCCTAGGGTCCCGTTTTCTAGGTAGACTCCCTGGAGTTGTGTAGCAGTCTAGTCCACCTTACACCTGTCAGAATGGCTAAGAACAAAAACACAGAAGACAGCTTATGCTGGACAGGATGTGGAGCAAGGGGAACTCTCCTCCACTGCTGGTGGGAATGCAAGCTTGTACAGCCACTTTGGAAATCAATATGGCACTTCCTTGTGGTGGGTATTGTGTTCCCTGAAATATTGTGTGTTCCCCAAAATAAACATATCTGGGGTCAGAGAACAGACAGCCACTAGAACAGAGCCAGAAATGGTGGCTAGAAAATGGGAAGAGTAAGCCATAACAGAAGTTGGGCGGTGGTGGTGCACACCTTTAATCTCAGCACTTGGGAGGCAGAGCTAGCCAGATCTCTGAGTTCAAGGCCACTTTAGAAACAGCTAAGCATGGTGACCCACACCTTTAATCCCAGAAACCCAACCTTCAATCCCAGGGAGTGGGGGCAGAAAGAGAAAGATATGTAAGGCGTGAGGACCAGGAACTAAAGAGGAAAAAGCATGTCGTTAGTTAAGCTTTGGAGCAACACAGTTCAGCTGAGATTCATGTGGAGGAGGACTCAGAAGCTTCCAGCCTGAGGAAACAGGATCACCTGAGGAACTAGCAAGGTGAGATAGCTGTGGCTTGTTCTGCTTCTCTGATCTTCCAGCAATCACCCCAATAACTGGCCTCCGGTTTGGTTTTATTAACAAGACTCTTTAAGATTCCTACTACACTTCCTTAGAAAATTGGGAATCCATCTCACCCAAGACCCAGCTATAGCATATTCCTAAGGAATGCTCAATCATACTACAAGGGCATTTGCTCAGCTATGTTCATATCAGCATTGTTTGTAATAGCCAGAACCTGGAATAACCACAACCTAGATGCCCTTCAACTGAAGAATCGATAAAGAAAATATGGTACATACACACAATGGAGTACTACTCAGCAGAGAAAAACAATGACATCATGAGGTTTGCAGGCAAATGGATGAATCTTGAAAAAATCATCCTGAGTGAGGTAACCCAGTCTCAGAAGCACAAACATGGTATGTACTCACTCATAGGCGGATACTAGATGTAAAACTAAGATGTCTTCTTTTTTCCATTGTTTAATTTTGGCCTCTTTGTAAAAAAATCAGGTTTTCATAGGTGTGTGGATTTATCAATTCCACTGATCCACACGTCTGTTTGTATGCCAATACCAAGGTGATTTTATTACTATAGCTTTATAGTGGAGCTTGACTTTAGTAATAGTGATATCTCTGAAAGTTCTTTAATGTACAGAATTGTTTTAGCTATCCTGGGTTTTTGTTTTGTTTTGTTTTTTTCCATATGAAATTGAGTATTTTTCTTTGGAGGTCTGTGAAGAATTGTCTTGGAATTTTGATGGGAATGGCATTGAATTGATAGATTGCTTTTGGTAAGATTGCAATTTTTTACAGTCTTAATCTTACCTATCCATAAGCATAAAAGATCTTTCCATATTCTGATATCTTTTTCATTTTTTTCTTCAGAGACTTAAAGTTGTTATGATAGAGGTCTTTCAATTGTTTGATTAGAGTTACCCCAAGTAATTCTATATCATTTGTGGCTATCATAAAAAGTGTTGTTTTTCTTATGTCTTCCTTAGCCCATGTTTCATTTGTATATAAGAAGGCAAATGATTGTGTGTGTGTGTGTGTGTGTGTGTGTGTGTGTGTGTGAATCTTGTATCCTTCCACATTACTGAAGATGTTTATCAGCTGTAAGAGTTCCCTTGTAGAATTTTTCGGGTCACATGTATAGTACCATATCATCTGCAAATAGCAAAATTTTCCTTCTTTCCAATTTGTATCCCCTTGATCTTTCTTTGCTATCTTATTGCTCAAGCTAGAACATTGAGTACTATATTGAGTAAATATGGAAAGAGTGGAGAGCCTTGTCTTGTTCCTGATTTCAGTGGATCGCTTTGAATTTCTCTCCATTTAATTTGATGTTTGTAGTGCTATATTGCATGACCCAACAAAGCTTAATTGAGGATAAGAGGACAAAGCTAGCTATTATATTAAACATAGGGGTTAAGCAGTGGTAATACATGCCTTTGAACCTTTAAACACATCGTAGTAAACATCTTTAAACTCAGGAGGCAGAGATACATTTGGGTCTTTATGAGTTCAAGGCCACACTGGGAACAGAGCCAGTCATGCTGTCACATGGCATTAGTCCAAGCACTGGAAAGAAAAGAAGATGGCAGGGCACAGAAAGGTATATAAGGCATGAGTGAACAAGAATTATCTCTCTTTAGACTGAGGATTTTGTAGAGATAAGAAGTTATAGCTGGATTGCTCTGCTTCTCTGATCTTTCAGTTTCTACCCCAATATCTGGCCATTTAGAAATTTGTGTTACATCTGGTGCCCAGTATTTGTGGCATGAATTCACAAAAAAGGATGCTTGCCTGAGGCTCAGACCAGAGCTACACGTATCCAGAATTTCAATCCCACCTGGACCTGGAGTCCCTAACCTATGGGCTAAGTTTCTGTTGCAGTCCCTCTATAGCAAATTCTCCAGCCTCAAGCTTCAAACACCCAAGGGTTTCCTTCTTTTCTCTCCTGGTGTGTTGTGGGCTCTCCCTGAATCCCATTTTAGGCTGCTACCACACTAGGTGACTGCCTTGAAACCTTATGCTTCTACTGTTCTACACAGTTGGCAGTGTTGGTGAGTCAGTTAAGATTTCATAGAGGGAAATTAGTTAAAAGAGATTTTTCCCACATTAAAAATGGGAAACTGTAAGATAAATTGCTAAATGGTCTTATAAATTAAAACAAAAACAAAAACAAAAACAAAAACAAAAACCTGAGCCAGATAATGGGGTTAAAACCATGAGATCAGAGAAATAGAACAAGCCACAGTCCACCTCACCTTGCCAGCCCTCAGCCTCCAAAGAGATGTACTCCCTGTATACCCATGCCTATATGCCTTTCTGTTCCGCATATCACTTCCTCTCTCTTCTCAGCTATGTCATTACCTGTCTGTCTGTAAAGACTTTTAGACCCCTATGATTAGTGCTGGGATTAAAGACATGTGTCACCATGCCTGGCTCTGTTTCCCAGTTTGGCCTTGAACTCACAGAGATCCATCTGGATCTCTGCCTCCCAAATACTAGGATAAAAGGCATTTGCTACCATTGTCTCACTTCTATGTTTAATATAGTAGCTGACATTTTCCTCTGATCCTCAGGTAATCTTTATTAGGATGCTCAGTATTTTGTGGGACACAATATATCACCACAGGAAATATTTTTTCAACAGAGGGTGTTTGGTTTCTGTTGGATAATACATTACATGGACTGAAAATGGAACAACTAAATTAGGGTATAATTAATGTTGATGGGATAAATGTAATGTCACTTATAAATATTATTTGTTTTATCATTAAAAATGTTGGTTAATATGAGTGCCAAGATAAAAGTTTTAGAATAACTTGTTAAAATAGATGATAGAGAAATTCAGACCCAGAGAGAGAAATCTGAAGGTAAGCCAATCTCAGCATTGCATTATACCTTTACAGAGAAAGAGCCTATAGCTTTCAAAGACCCAACCTTAATGTATCCAGAAACTATATAGGAATTGTCAATTGCTCAAAGCAGGTATTAGTTTATTGGACTCGTGTGCAAGTGTTAGATTTAAGGAGAGTCAAAGAAGCTATAGTGTCATATGGTGTGTATTCCCCAATTTCTGAAGCAAATGTTAGATGTGTGGTCAACTTGTAATAGAATTATCCCTGAATACTGGAAAGATTTAGTTACAGTGGTCTTAGAGGTTGGTCCCCAATTACAATAGAGGACCTGGTGGAAAGATGAGGCTAAGACCATTGAACAATGGAGTAGGGATTGAAATATTAAAATCTCCCAAGATCAACTTCTTGGAGAAGGCAATTACGCTAATATACAAAGACAATCCTCATATAATGATCATACCCTAATTCTATGGCACATGGCAGGCTTGATTGCTTGGGACAGAACTGGAGAATTAGGAAAGAAACCTGACTCATTTACAAAAGTTATCCAGGGCCCAAAAGAATCCTTCACTGATTTCTTACAAAGGCTGTCTTCAACAGTAAATAGAATGATACAAAATTTAGAAGTTAGACATATAATGATTGAAACTTTGGCTTTTGAAAATGCTAATGCACAATGCAATAGGATAATTAGTCTGTTAAAGGCAAGACCAGCCCCCTTGGAGGAATGGATCCAATGTAAAATAAATATTGAACCCCATGACCATAGTGATACTTAGATAGGAGAAGTGATTGCCAGAGGTTTAATGAAAAATAGTAATGTCTGATGTTTCAGATGTGGTAAGCAAGGTCACCTAAAAAGGGACTGTAAACAGCGCATTCCTAGAAATAATGTTTCCTCAAGGAATAATCCCAGCAGAATGCCCCTTCTTTATTGAATATGCAGAAGGTGTGGTAAAGGCAAACATTGGATTAATAAATGTATATCAACAAGGGACAGACAAAATAATCCTTTGCCTTTGCAATTGAGAAATGCCCTGAGGGTACTCTTGAAGGCCCCCATGACAAATTCTGTTCAGTCCTTTTCTGCCATCATGGAAGAAATCCATTCCTAGAGCAATTAAATAACTTAATCCCTATTAAAAATAAACATACAGTTCAGGGTGATAGAACAGCTATAGAAGAGAGAACAAAAAGTTCAAGAGAAACCATAAAGTGAATTTTTTGGAAATCTGTAAATGAACAAAGACCAAAATTCAAAATATGAATAAATGACATTTACATTCAAGGTCTTATAGGCATAGGTGTGGACATATCAATAATTTCACCAGACTCTTTGCATCCAAATTACCCTCTTCAGGAGGAAAATATTCAGCTTTCAGAGACTGGAACAGTATCTCAAGTGAAACAAAGCATGAGATGGGTAAAATGTATAGGACTAGCAGGACAGAGAGGAAACCTAAAGCAATATGTGGCTAATAAAGTTATGAATTGAGGGGGCCATCAGTTATTGTAACAATGGAATACCTAGATTAATATTCCTCCAATCTCACAAACAAAACATAAACTAACATATGTTTCTGGGGAAAAATATAAGATAATGTAAATAACAGTCACCAACCATCCAGATTGTACATGAACAGGCCACAACCACTGCTGATCTTTCTAATATACCAACAGCCCTACTTTTAAAGTGGTTAACAAATTGTATGGTTTCACGAATGGCCTTTAACAAAAGAGAAACTACAGCCCTTAGAACAGCTGGTAAAAGAGCAGTTAAATGCTCAGCATACTGAACAATCAACCAGACCTTGGAATTCTCCTGTATTAGTTGTTAAAATTAAATATGGTAAATGGAGAATGTTAATAGATCTAAGAACTATTAACAAGGTAATTCAACCAATGGGCTCTCTACAATCTGGAATTCCTTTGCCTACTCTGTTACCTAAAGGATGGCCTCTTATAGTTATCAATGTAAAATACTGTTTCTTTTCGATACCCATACAAGAAAAAGACAGAGAAAAAATTGCCTTTACAGTACCTACTTATAATAATTTCCAGCCAGTCAAGAGATATCAATAGACAGTTCTCACATAGGGAATGTTAAATTCCCAACCCTGTGCCAATATTTTGTACAACAGCCATTGGAAGTAATATGTAAAAAAATTCCTGAATCTATAATTATCGTTATATTGATGACATTTTACTAGCTGATTCAAATGTGGATATTTGGAAAGAATGTTTGAAGAAGTAAAGAAAATTTTGCCCCATTGGGGATTACAAATTGCTACTAAAAAGAAACAAAGAATAGATTCTATTAATTATTTAGGATATAAAACAAGTATACAAAAAATTTGACCCCCAAAGATGCAAATTAGGAGAGATCAATTATGGACTCTTAATGACTTTCAAATATTATTCAGAGACATTTCCAACATATGGACCACTACTGGAATAAAAAATGATAAACAGAGTAATTTGTTCAAAATTTTAGAAGGTAACAAAAACTAAAATAGGGTGAGAGAATTATTAGCTGAAGCTGAGAGAGAATTTCTTTAGTGGAAAAGAAAATACAGGATGAACACATGGATCATTTGGATGCATAACTTGATTGCATTTTGGTTATTTTACCCTCTAAGCAGTCTCCTGCAGGGATTTTAATGCAGAGGGAAGATATTACATAGGAATGAACATTTCTACCAAAAAATAGAGTAAAAATTAAAAATATGTGAAAAAGATCTCTGAATTGATTTTAAAAGAAAAATTGAGACTTGATCAATTAGCAGGAATAGACACAGCAGATATTGTAGTTTCCTTAGTTAATGATGAAATTATGGGCAGAAAGTGAACATTGGCAAAGAGCTTGCAGTAATTTTTGGGAGGGATTGACAGCAAATATCCCAAAATTGATAGAATTCAAATTATAAAGGCAGCTGTTTGGATACTCTCTCAGATTTTATGGGGCAACACTCATATCTGGAGCCCTTCCATTTTATACAGATATAAACAAACAAGGAAAGGCAGGTTACAGATCAGAAAATTTAAGTAAAGTTACAAAGTCCTTATAATTAATTCAGTTCAAAAATCAGAAATACTTGCTTTTCTTATAGTATTAATGAATTTTTTTTGGATCCTCTGAACATAGTTACTAAATCTCAGTATCCCCAAGGAATGGTCTTACATATTGAAACTGCTGAATTTACCCCTGATGAGTCAGAATTAACCTTGTTATTTATTCAGTTACATGAAATAATTAGGAATAGGAATCATTCCATATATATAACATAATTTGATCCCATATGGGTCTGCCAGGTCCTCTAGCACAAGGAAATGATGAGATGGATCATCTATTGATAGGAAATGTGATGGAGGCCTCAGGGTTTCATTAAAAAATCATGCCAATAGTAATGGCTTAAAAAATGTATTTTCCATAACCTGGCAATAAGCTAATGAAAATTTAAGAAAATGCTCCACTTGTTCTTTTGACAATCAAACTCCACTACCAACAGGATGAACCCAAAGGGTATTCAGACAAATAAAATCTGGCAGATAGATACGTTTCATTTTGTAGAATTTGGAAAATTGAAATATGTATACCACACCATTGATACCTGTTCAGGATTTCAATAGACAACTGCTCTGAGTTCCAAAAAGGCTGCACAAATTAAAACTGACAATGTTCCATCATATGTCTCTGATAAAACAAAAGGTTTTTTTTTAACTTATTACAATATAAATATAAAACACATTACAGGTATACCATACAATTCTACAGGCCAAGCTGTCATACAAAGATCAAATCAAACTCTAAAGCATATGCTAAATAAACATAAAGGGGTAACAAACCCCCCAGAAATAGATTCCATTAAGCTCTATTAACTTTGAATTTTCTCAGTGCTAATGAGAAAGGAACAACAGCTGCAGAGCGACACTGGATTAAAAAAAAACTATAAAATTAAATTAGCCTATATATTTTAAAGATGCACTGACCTCAGAGTGGAAACCAGGATATGTATAACGTTGGGGATGAGTTTTTACTTTTGTTTCTACAGGACAAAAAAGACTGTGGATACCATGAAAATAGATAAAGGTTTGATTTGAACACGAGAGATCCCTTAATTAGAAGAGGTGATGGTTCATCAACCAACATGACCATTCAATTTAAATTAACTTGTACCACTTACAGATGCTTTTCATTTAATCAGATATAAATTGCCAAAATGGAACCTCCCCAATGTTAGGCTTGGGGGAAGGTTTTTTGTTTTTGTCTTTCAGGAGAATTAAGGCTAAGGAATCTGAAGAACACTGGACAAATGAGACATCTGGAGATAAATGACAAATCATCCAGGAAAAAAAAGTCCCAAGAAATATAGTAAATTGATTTATTGGTGTATCACATATCTAAAAGGATATTGTTATAAGTCTTCCTAAATGTTTGTTTCTGTTGTTCTCTGCAGACATATAATGCAAATGGTCTTTATGTATTCCCAGTTCAATTAAAAATTAAAGCTGGTTTTATAGTAGGCTCATGGCTCTCTCCTTCTTTAAACCCAAGCAAGCTTGTTGAAAGAAAATGCAAAATCTCTGTATCTTGACAAAAAAAATTAAGGGACTATTCTACTATTCTATTCATACTAATCTCAAATTCTTTGGTTTTATTTTGATTCTTTAAAACTTTTCTTAAGATATGAATTTTATATCAACATTATATATATATAACTTTTTCATGATGTTAATGGTCATATAGAGTACTAACTAATTCTACATAAAAAAGACTTCATCTAGATTCCTGTACATGATTTCAGTTTGACTCTCTATCAGTTTTTCTGCAGGGAACCATAACCATGCCCAACAGTGATTTTGAAGTCTCCAAAAAGATGATGGATCTCCATAGTGATGATTCCATCAGGGCAAGATCATATCACTAAGATAACAAACACTACCCAAAGTTCGGTTTTGGACAACAAACTCACCAGGACAATGACAAGATGGCTAGCTGAGATGATATAGCCTCACAGGATACTCCAGTCAGGACTTGGCCATAATCCTAAATTTTCTTTGTGTCCCTATGCAACTACCCACACACTCAATCAGCAGCAATTAATCTAGAATACTATACCCACATTCCCAAAAAATGGATTATGGATGTTTGTCTTTGTTTAGGGGTTGGTTAAAAATTGCTAATGGTCATAGTCAATCTCTTTCTAAAAGAAAAATGGAGGATACAGATAAGAGGTATATTATTGAATCTACTCTAAAAAAGAGATATAAAAATGATAGGACAAAAGGATAGATTATTGAATCTAGTCTGTAAAGAAAAAGAAAGAGGATATAAAAATGATAGGGAAAAAGGATAGATTATTGAATTTACTCTGGAAAAAAAGAGAATATAAATATGATAAGATAAAGGTTAGGTTATTGAATCTACTCTAAAGAAAGAGGAATATAGATATGATAAGATAAAAAGGTAGATTATTCAATCTACATTTAGAAAGCAACTAGTAGTTTTAAATGTTTTACATTGGATTGGATTTTTGTATATTGTATGAAAATTATGAATATTGATACAAATTTGGGATTGATTTTGTTAGAAAATACCATACATACATTTCCAATCTTGTTCATGGTATTAAACCTATTCAGTTCATTTAACAATGTAATGCAAATTGCTAGTCCTTGAAAGTTTTTATCAAGTATTTAGGATATAAAGAAATGTAAATTAGTAGTTAGTCATTACAATCAAACTTGTAGTCTTATTAAGTATGTTTTCAAAGTCAAGCAGAGATATATTTTAGATAGACAGGTCATCTTCAAACACTTCATAGATCTGCAGAAGATGACATTGAAGATATTTTAATTACATAGATTCTTTTTTGACTGTGAGACATGCCTGCTCCTGGCAGCACCAATCTACTTCAGCAAAGATGATGGGCATCGAAGAAACTCCATGTGGAGTTTACTTTCTTTTCACCAAAAGTTAGCCATTGAGCCAGAAAATGCCCTTGACTCTACTACTAACATTATGCTGTCCAAAAAAGACATGCAAGACATAAAAGAAAGGACTGCTGAACCTTGTCAAGACAAGGTAAAAAGGCCCTTTAGAAAATTCTCCTTCACAGATGAGTCTGTCAGATATGCTATGACTGTAGGTCAAAGATGGATGCCCCAATATTGCAGAGAAATCTTGGATGACTGTCCAGGCAGCCAGCTCTTTCTATCATTTGTCACATTTTTAGGAAGTTGCTTTCTTGCACTTCCAGCTTACTCAGTAATGTTATTTCCTTCTTGGGTCTCTGATAAAGTTGAAGATTAGATAGCTATAGTTTTCCTTGTTACTCACTGAAGAGGAGTAAAGTGAAAGACATCAAAAGATATTTTTGGTTGGTAATACAAGTTAGGATATAATGTGAATTAGGTGCAATACTTTGGACTCACAAAAACAGGATAAACAATGGAGTATTTTCTATGAATTTGTCAAATGTTTATGAACTATACATTGTTAATATAATTCTTGATTGTATATATTGTATATACTTATTATATATAGTTTTTCTTATATTAGTTATGACCTTCCTTTATTATTTTAGACAAAATGGGAAATGTGGTGATAGATTGTGTATACTAATAAAGCTTACTTGGGGATTAGAGGACAAAGTCAGCCACAACATTAAACATAAAAGTCAAGCAGTGATAGCACATACCTTTACTCCTAGCATTCAGGAGGCAGAGATTCATCCAGATCTCTATGAGTTCAAGGCCACACTGGGAAAAAAGCCAGGCATGGTGGCATACACCTTTAATCCCAGCACTAGGAAGAAAGGAAGATGGCAGGGCACAGAAAGTTATAAGGCATGAGTAAACAGGAGGTCTCTCTTTTTAGACTGAGGATTTCATAGAGGCAAGAACTTGTGGCTGGCTTCCTCTGCTTCTCTGATCATTCAGCTTTTACCCCAATATCTGTATCCAGGTTTTCTATTAGTTAGACCACTTAGCATTTTGTGTTACAGATGTTGACTGTTGGCTTGCTGTATGCAGCTTTTATTATGTTAGGTGTGTTCCTTGCATCCCTGATCTCTCCAAGACCTTTATCATAAAGGTGTGTCGGATTCTGTCAAAGGTATTTTTAGCATCTAAAGAAATGATTGTGTGGTTTTGTTTTTTCAATTTGTTTATATGGTGGATTACATTGATAGATTTTCACATGTTGAATCACCCCAGCATCTCTGGGATGAAGCCTACTTGGTCATGGTGGATGATTTTTTAAAATGTGTTCTTGGGTTCATTTTGTCAGTATTTTATTGAATATATTTTTCAAAATACTAAATTGTATTTCAGCAGTTATTTTAAGTATCTATAATATCAATTTTTATAAATTTCTTTATTATTTCAAGTAAAAAGGATTTATTCTGTATTTTACAGTTTCCCTACATACTCACTTCAGTAATTGGAACAACACATATGAATATTTAATGGAGAAATGTGTATATCATAAACAAATATGTCTCATAAACTAATATGTCTAAATATTTGTTACCTAGATGTCGATATTGTTTGTGGAAGAATATGGAAAAAGTAGTATTGCTGCAGGAAGTACATCACTGAGCACTGGACTTCAGAGTTCATAGATTCACACCACTTCCAGTTTACTCTATCTCCTTCATGTTTGTTGTTAAATGATGTGATCTCTCACATCTGTGAATATGGTTGAGCAAGTATTTGTGGAGTTGGCTGTTGAATCTTTTGAGCATATGCCAAAGAATGGTATAGCTAGGTCATATGGTAGATTTATTTTTAGTTTTTGAGGACTCTTCACACTGCTTTCCCCAGTTTGCAACCACAATTACAGTCAGTGGAGGTTCCTATTCCTCTACATCCTTTCAAAAAACTGATGCTGGCTGTTGTATTGATTTTAGCCACTCCAACTCAGTTAATATGAAGTTTCAAAGTTCTTCTTAACTGTGTTTTCTGTTTGCTAAAAATAGTAGGTATTTTTGAGGTATGTAAAGCCACTTTAAAATAAAAAAAAAACTGTTCCTATTTATAATCCAAATTTTAATTGGGACATATTTTATACTATTAATTGAGTTCATTATGTATGTGTCGAGCATAGTAATCATCTGTCACATATATAGCTGGCAAAGATTTCCTCATATGCCCTAAGCATCCTTTTCATTAAATTGATTATTCCTTGACCATACATTGCCTTTTAGTTTCATGAGGTCCCACTTGTCTGTTGTTGGCATTAATTCCTGGAGAAATGGGGTCCTATTCAGATACCTGTGTCTTACAAGGTGCTGTCTATGTTTTCTGTTAGTAATTTCAGTGTTCCTGATTTTACATTTTGGTTCTTGGTGTAACTGAAGTTTACTTTTCATGCAAAATGACAGGCAGCAGTCTAAATTCATTCTTATGTATGTATATATTCAATATTCCCAGGATTGAAAATACTGTTTTTTCTTCAGTATATGTTTATTGGCCTTTTAGGCAAATATTGAATAGCTGTTGTTACATATAGATATGTTGGGTCTTTTATTATATGCCATTTGTCTACATGTCTGTTCTTGTAGCAGTACTATACAGTTTTTATTACAATGGATCTGTAATATAATCTTGGAATCTGGAATCCCTCTAGTATTTTTCTGTTTGTTCAGGATTGTGTTGTCCATCTGTGGAGTTTGTGGTTCCATATGAAATTTAGAAAAGTTCTGTCTACTTTCTGTGAAGACTGGCATGTAGATTTTAATAGTATTGAAATGAATCTGTCAATAGCTTTTGGCAGAATGGATATTTTCATAACGTGAGTGTCAGAAATATTTCTATTTTCCAGTGTCTTCTTCAATGTCCTTCAGAGATTTAAAGTTACTGGCTTAGGTTTATTTATTAATTTGTGGTTATTGTTAGTGAAAGTACAGCTATAATTTCTTTCTTGGCCTGTTTATTGGTAGTATAGAGAAAAGTTGGTGTTTGTAAGCTGATTCTGCATTTCCTTACATTGCTGCCTTATTTCCCCATCCAATATTTATATTTGTTTTGTGTTTTTTCTTCAGTGGTCTCAATTTGCTTTTTGACTATTTTGTTACATTTTGATTTTCTCTGTATGTTTCTGGCTTTCCTCTCCAGGCTGTGGATAAAATTAATCTTCATTTTCTATGTATTTAGGCCATTGCCCATTTATATAAGGAATTATTCAAATATTAGATAACGGTAGGAAATATATAGACAAAATTAGGCCAATACCTGAATGGTGGATGAAAATAAAACTTTTGGGAGCAGCAGTGAGGGAATGGGTAAGGAGAAGAACATGATCAAAACCTATGACATAAAAAAATAATTTAAGCCAGGTGGTTGTGGTGCATGCCTTTAATCCCAGTATTCAGGAGGCAGAAGCAGGCAGATCTCTGTAAGTTTGAGGCCAGCCTGTGCTACAGAATGAGTTCGAGGAAAGGCACAAAACTACACAGAGAAACCCTGTCTCAAAAAACTAAAATAAAATAAAATTTAAAAAATATTTCAAAATAATTGTGGCAAAGTAAAAATCCCATTAAACAGATAGTATAGAGTTGAGCCAAGCAAGAGCCATAAAAAGAATACAAAGGCAAAGAAGAAACAAAGATGATGTCGTTTAGAATATCTTCCTTCTGGGGCCTGGCCGAGGATCTCTGCATCCACTTCCATCAGTTATTGGATGCTGACCGTTAGGTTGTATAGCCAAACTAATAGAAACAACATGAATTATGAACCAAAAGCTGTGGAGTCCCAAACTGGATCAGGCCTTCTGGATAAGTGAGACAATTGAATCCTTGAACTGTTTGGGAGGCACCCAGGCAGTGGGACCCGGACCTATCCTTAGTGCATGAGCTGGCTGTTTGGAACCTTGGGCTTACACAGGGACACTTTGCTCAGCCTGGAAGGAGGGGACTGGTCCTGCCTGTATTGAATCCTCCAGGTTGAATTGAATCCCCAGGGGAATCTTGCCCTGGAGGAGATGGGAATGGAGGGGAGAAGTTGGGGGGAATTTGGGGCCAGGGGCGGGAGGGGGGAGGACAGGGGAACCCATGGCTAATGTGTAAAATTAAAACACAAATATAATAAATATAAAAGGAGAAAAAAATTATAGAATTCTTCTCAAACCCTGGGATTGTTATTGACCAGTGCCTTACTTCTTATCTACAAATTTTCCTAAGTATTTATCACTTCTCTATGGATAGTAAGTACAACTTTTTAACTTCAGACTTTTGGGGCCATCCAATGAACATATATAAACTACCTGATAACATCTGAGCCTAAGGCTCAGACCTTTTAACCTCCCTGATAATTCTCAGTTAAGAAAGTCTATTTTTGACACAGATAGTAGGGCTGTCTACCATGTGGAATTGTTATCCTGAGACCACCCTTCTGAGACTTGTACCTTTGGTCTTCTCAGTTCATCTCCATCCCCTGCTCTCCATAACTCTCTTTATGTGCCTTAATTGACCCAGGGCCTGTGGAAGGGCAAAATGTGCCTTCCTAACCTGCGTTGGTTTTTTTGTTTCTTTATTTTGTTTTTCCATTCCAGGCACTCAGAACAATGAATTCTCTATGAAGATGGCACATGGCCACTTTCTTCCTGCCCAAACAGAATGAGAAAGTGTGATTCATCTTGGGCAGTGACTCACCCATCCACCAAAGGAATCACTGTCCCATCAATTTCTGCAAAGTTATTTGTAGCTGGAAAGGACTAAAGACAGTGCTTGCCATCTTTTCTATGGTATATATTTTGGAAGTGACTTTGGCAACTCTGAACTGTTGGAGTACAAGGCTACGCTTCTTACATGTGATTCCCTGTCCCTAATACCTATCCTAATCTTTTTTTGTTTTGTGTATGTCTATGTGTTTGGGGTACTCTTTACTACCATTGTAAATGCCACTGCTCTTCTTTCTGTTTAGAAAACAGTTTTTTTCCTCCTAAACTAACTCAAAGAGGCAGACCATCAGTAGGTCATCTTAAACACCCCTAATTTATTCTCAATATAAAGTCTATACTGCTATGTTTCTCTAGACTTTATCAGATTTCTTCATAAGGTTAATTTAGAAAGTTACAAACATAGCTGGGTTGTGGTGGTACATGCCTTTAATACCAGCACTTGGGAGGCAGAGCCAGGTGGAACTCTGTGAGTTCAAGGCCAGCCTGGGCTACCAAGTGAGATCCAGGAAAAGGCACAAAGCTACACAGAGCAACCTTGTCTCAAAAAAAAATTTACAAACTAATATATTTTGTAGTGCTTTCTTACATAATAAGAAATCAATGAGGGATCTCAGACAATTATTAGTAAATGTAAAAATCTGAACTTTTCCCCCTAATTTTCAAAGAACATTAATATAGTGTTGATTTTTCCCTTAATGTGAAATTTGTCTTTACCTATCTTGCTGTAGTTTTAATGAGAGGTGTCACCCACAGACTCATGTATTTGAATACTTGGTCTCCAGGTGGTAGCACTGGTTGGAAGGTAAATATTTGCTGGAAGTATGTCATTGGGATTAACTTGAGGTTTATACCTTGGCCCTATTTCCTGACCTGTACTTCCTGTGTGTTGATGGTATGGGATTGTCTGCTTCCCTATTGTCAGACTAGACTAAGGCTACTATTATCATACCGGAAGAACTGTAAGCCAAAGTGAACTGTTTCTTACCCAGCTAGATTTGCTTAGGGTATTTAACCACAGCAACATGAAAATATATCTAACTTGGGTCTGGTTGGATTCAGATAACAGATGCTAACTAGCTCCTTCATGGTAAAATTAGAAGCAAATAAGATAAATTGACTTTTTAAATGCATATAGAAGGGACATAAAGGTGAAACAAATTTATTCACCTTTAATGGGACAGCAATATTAAGAAATCAGGTTGTATATTGGATAATTTATTCATTGAATTTCAGTATACTCTCAGCAAATTAGATGCTAATAATGTGCCCTGCCAAAGCTCCTGTGAGAACTGCTAGTCAGAGAAGGGAGATTGACAACACTGATGTGGATGGACAGTGGCTGACATCTACAGATTATGCTGAATTGCCAATGGAAGACTGTTCTAGAGAAACTTGAAAAACAGTGGCCAAAAAGAAAAAGGAAGAGCGGTTCCATCCCTTGAAATGAGTTCTGCGAGAGCTTCTCTGAAGAACTGAATAAAATGCTGCAACAAACATTAATTAGTAACAAATAGCGAGAACGAGTCCATTGAGAAGTGAATGGAGAAGATGCAGATGTGGAAATAAACATTAGATTTTTTGTTTAGTTGTGCTTTGATTTATTTTGGATGATTTACCTTTCCAGACTTAATGGATAAAGTCATTTAAAAGGGAGATAGCATGTAAAAAGTAAAAACATTTCAAACACACACAAACACACACACATACATACACACACACACACACACACACACACACACACACACACCCATATGCACACTGTGAGCTGCTGCCATGAGAAGCAAGATGTAAAGGTACCGGTAAGTGATGAGCCATGTAGCAAAATATCAATTTATAGAAATGGGTTAATTTAAGATGTAAGATCTAGCTAGCAAAAAGCCTGAGCCAATGGGCCATGTAATTTGTAATTAATATAAGCCCCTGTGTGTTCATTTGGGTCTGAGCGGCTGTGGCACAAGAGGATACAGGAGCTGGGTAGGCACAGGAAAGCTTCAGCTACACACACACACACACACACACACACACACACACACACCCATATGCACGCTGTGAGCTGCTGCCATGAGAAGCAAGATGTAAAGGTACCGGTAAGTGATGAACCATGTAGCAAAATATCAATTTATAGAAATGGGTTAATTTAAGATGTAAGATCTAGCTAGCAAAAAGCCTGAGCCAATGGGCCATGTAATTTGTAATTAATATAAGCCCCTGTGTGTTCATTTGGGTCTGAGCGGCTGTGGCACAAGAGGACACAGGAGCTGGGTAGGCACAGGAAAGCTTCAGCTACACACACACACACACACACACACACACACACACACACACACACACACACAGATGGGATTCAGCTGAGGGTCAAGGTAAAAAATAAGTATGGTATAAAAGTTAAAAGATCCACCTTCCTGAACTAGCAGTACAAACATAGAAAGACTTATTTATTTCAGTAGCCTTTACCTGATTTAGAATTGAGTGTATGATCTAGCAATGTGTCCTTGGGTCTTAGATAGCTTTTATTAGAATAAAGGAAAGAAAAGTTAGATAATAGGTTCATTAACATCAATAAAACATAGAAATGCTTTGAGGGAGTCTCTCATAAATTTACTCCATGAAAGTACGTATTTTGAACTAAAAGATCTGAGACATGCACCAGCTGTCTTATGTGATTTCACTAATTAAAAGTATTTCAAAAATCTTTTTATACCAGATTGTTCTAATAGTCATATGAATGGAGAGATGACATTGGTCTTGTACACCTTCCACATTCTTCCCTCTTAGTTTCAGGACTATGTGACTCTTTAGAAGGGTTTTTAGAATTTAGCTATTCAACAATCTGATTCTTTTTATTCCCTTCAATAGGGTGATTACTATTTATGCTAAATGTGAAGCTTAAACTGTTCTATATGGGAAAATGTCCTTGAATTTTCATTCTGAACTTCTTTTCTTTCATTTAAATTATTATCTTGTCAGCTTAATTTAGCTGAAAATAGTGATTGAAGCTGAAAACACATGACTTATATACATCTGAAAAAATATTGTAGGTACCTTTAAATATCTGTTTTGGAAAATAACAATTTTCCTGAAACTTATTGGATATATCTTAGAAAATAATTTTGCCTTTAAAAAGAATTCACAAGTAAGATACAGACTTGTCAAACATTTTGCTTTCTTTGACAACATGATAGGATTTGTCACTAGCAAGAAAGAACATGTACAATTCATCTTGATTCTAGGAAAGTGGTCCTTTCTCTTCCAAACGAAACATTTCTTCCTTTCTCTGACAACACTGAACATGTTTTAGATAATGTTATTTCTGTGTAAATACTTTCCTGGTCAAGAGCTTAAACACAACTATTAGCAAATTGTAATTTAGTATTGATTTAGTGGTTGTTTTTCTAGTCTTATGCCAAGTCTCTCCTGATGTAATCTACTACTTTGAGCAAGAGCCTGAAAATAGAATGTCAAGACTTAAATGTACTAAAGTTGAAAGTTGTGAACTTAGAACTGAAGACAAGATTTACTTAGCTTATTAAATGAAAACTACTCATTCTAATTACTTGATATTCTCCTCTTTCAAGCTCTAGATTAGACATAAGATATCATCTTTACATGTGGAACTAGATGAAGAATATAAAATCAAAATCTTGGCAATTTTACACCCTGGAAATAAAATGTAACATTTCTAAAATGAAATTATAAATAGAACAGGAAAAAAATAAGCAGGTGAAAGTTATCTGTCCTACTGATAAGACTTTCTTATTATTATTATGTATTTTAATTTTATACATCAGCCAAGGGTTCCCCTGTCCTCCCCCTCACACCCCTACAACCACCTTCCCTACAGCCCCTCCCCTCCATTCCCATATCCTCCAGGACCAAGACACCCCTGGGGATGCATTTAAACCTGGTGGATTCAGTACAGGCAGGTCCTGTCCCCTCCTTCCAGGCTGAGCATATGTCCCTGTGTAAACCCTAGGTTCCAAACAGCCAGCTCATGCACTAAGGACAGGTCCCAGTCCCAAAGCCTGGGTGTCTCCCAAACAGTTCAAGCTATTCAATTGTCTCACTTATCCAGAGGGCCTAATCTAGCTGGGGGCTCCACGGCCATTGGTTCATAGTCCAATTAAGAAATGGGATATAGAACTAAACAGAGAATTCTCCACAGAGGAATTTCAAATGGCTGGAAGACATTTAAGGAATTGCTCAAGATACTCTGAACCTGGTAGAAGAGAAAGTAGGAAGTACTGTTGAATGCATTGGCACCAGAGATCACTTCCTAAATATAACACCAGTAGCACAGACACTGAGAGAAACAATCAAGCAGTGGGACCTGTTGGAACTAAGAAGCCATTTTAGAGCAAAGGACATGGTCAACAAGACAAAGCCACAGCCTACAAAATGGGAAAAGGTCTTCACCAACCCCACATCTGACAGAGGGCTGATATCCAGAATATTTAAAGAACTCAAGAAATGAGACATCAAAATGGCCAACAATCCAATTAAGAAATGGGCTATAGAACTAAACTAAGAATTCTCAACAGAGGAAGTTCAAATGGCTGAAAGACATTTAAGGAATTGCTCAACATCCCTAATTATCCAGGAAATGCAAATCAAAATAACTCTGAGATACCACCTTACACCTGTCAGAATGGCTAAGATCAAAAACACAGAAGACAGCTTATGCTGGACAGGATGTGGAGCAAGGGGAACTCTCCTCCACTGCTGGTGGGAATGCAAGCTTGTACAGTCACTTTGGAAATCAATATGGTGCTTCCTTAGAAAATTGGGAATCCATCTCCCCCAAGACCCAGCTATAGCACTCTTGGGCATATACCCAAGGAATGCTCAATCATCCCACAAGGGCATTTGCTCAGCTATGTTCATGTCAGCATTGTTTGTAATAGCCAGAACCTGGAAACAACCTAGATGCCCTCCAAATGAAGAATGGATAAAGAAAATATAGTACATATACACAATAGATTACTACTCAGCAGAGAAAAACAATGACATCATGGGGTTTGCAGGCAAACGGATGGATCTAGAAAAAATCATCCTGAGTGAGGTAACCCAGAGTCAGAAGGACAAACATGGTATGTACTCACTCATAGGAGGATACTCAATATAAACAAAGATGACTAGATTGCTACACAACTCCAGGGAGGCTACCTAGAAAACGGGACCCTAGGAAAAATACAGGGATCGCCCAATGACAGAGAAATGGATGAGATCTACTTGAACAACCTGGATGACAGTGGGAGTAATGAAGGGCAAGATTTGATAGAAAGTAAGCTTAGGGGAGCAGGAGATCCCAGCTGGATCAAGAACAGAAAGGGAGAACAAGGAGTAAAAGATCATGATAAATGAAGACCACATGAGAACAGGAATAGGCAGAGTGCTCGAGAGGTCCCAAGAAATCCACAATGATATATCCTCTGTAGACTGCTGGCAATGGTCAAGAGAAAGCCTGATCTGACCTTGTCTGGTGATCAGATGATTAAACACCCTAACAGTCGTCTTGGAACTCTCATCCGATAACTGATGGAAGTGGATGCAGAGATCCTCAGCCAGGCCCCAGGTGGAGCTCCAGGTGTCCAACTGTCGAGAAAGAGGAGGGACTGCAAGAGCGTGAAATGTTGAATCCAAGATTGCAAAAAGCACAGGGACAAATAGCCAATCGAAAGAAAGCACATGAATTACGAACCAACGACTGTGGAGCCCCCAGCTGATAAGACATTTAACCAATGCTGACACATTTGAAGATGAAATATCACTACAAGAAATTTAAGGGTGACAATCCTCTATATCATATGGGATGCCATTCCTCCTTGATGAATGGAGCCTGCCATGTGAGTATGGGCATATTCACAAATTGGTGGACTATATGATACATTGCATCATGTTAAAGTGGCACATATTAGAAGGAATCATGAGCAGACTGTGAAAGCAAGGAACTCTGGGGGCTTTCAGCTGCATTTACTGTTGGGTGATAACACATTGTGCTAAAGCTGAACACCCTGATTAGAAAGAATTTGATTATGAAAAGAAGAAATAAAAATGAGAAAAAGACAGCTATATCTTCCATATTAGTCTCTGCATTGGCAGGAACAAATATTGGAGTAGGGGATTTACTTCTTATTGTTGATGGCAAGATATAGGAGAAAGCAAAAGAGAAAACAAATCACATATGTGCTAAAAAGCCCTTTCTTCCTAGGATCTAAAAACTCTCAAACCTATAGAAGGAAACAGGGAGAGTAAGGAAGAAGTGATAAATGTTGATTCCCTGAACCTTGAACCTAGATGAAGAGATAGTCCATGATTCAGCATTCCAGTATTTATTCTAATCTTGTATTGGAAACCATAAATATAAGTAATCTGCATACATTCTACCTTATTTGAGGAAGATTTTTAAATAACACATTCTCCCAGTCTGACTTTGATGTTATAGGGCATGAGAGAGGGTGTGATTATTCTGAGTGGAGTAGAAGTGTTGAATCTAAGCAATGTATCTATTTATCTTTCCTTGAGAGAAAGGCTTCATTGTCTGAGGCAATGAAATCAGTCCAAAATAACTGGCATAGATGTTCCACAAAAGGGTCATGGGTATCATCAGTTGAGATCCCCATGTATTCCAGGGATTTGAAGACACAAGACGAAGTACGTGCATAGCAAGGTAAGAGAGTGTTTGTTTCCTAGCTTACAGAAATGATAAGGCTGTATTTACATGATTTAGCATGTAAAGTCCGCGTGATGCATCAAACAAAACAAACAACACAAACAAACAAGAAAAATAATTCAAAACATGAGAATCCTTAAAATTAGGACCTGGTACCTTAAAACAGCATTTAGATTTCATCTCACCCTAGTTGGAATGACTAAGACAAATAAAACACCTGCCTATAAATGCTTTAAGGGCTTTTGAGAAACAGAAACCCTTGTTCTGTGTTGGTAGAAATGGAAATTAGAGCAGACACTTTGGAACCAGTATGGAGTGTCCTCAAAATTAAAAGTACATCTACCACATTATCCAGCTATCGTACTCCTGTTTCCACAGGACTAGACTTGCTACTTCCTAGATACTTTCTCTATAGTATGTCTTAAAATTTGTAAGGTTAACCTAACCAGCTAACCAGCATTGTTTTTTTAATTAGGCAGATTGCTTCAGCCATGCCAGTCTTTTATGTTTTATAAGAACTTTAAGATTTTTCTATTTCAGTAAAGAATGTTGTGGGTAATTTTATGGAAATTGCATTGCCTATGTAAATGACAGAGTGGAATTGCAATTATCACAATATTAATTCTGCTAATCGATGAGGATGAGACATCTTTCCATTTTCTAGTGTTTTCATCTAATTCTACAGAAATCTAAAGTTTTCACTGAAAGGAGGGGTGTATTTTACCTTTTTACTTAGGTATATTCCAGGATATTATTATTTTCTTTAAAGATATCATAAATAGGAGTGTGTTCATGGTCTCTTTCTCAGTGTGTTTGATGTTGTGGTATAGAAAAACCATTGATTTGGGAATGTTTATTCTGCATCCCACCACTTTACTGAAATTTTTCATCTTTGTCCTGGTCTTGTTTATACAGCCATCTGTATGAGAGACTGTTTCACAGCAGACTTCCTGGTATTCTGGCTCGTACAATTCTTCTGTGATGGTCTTTGAGTCATAGATGCAGTTGCTGTGATGTATGATCCTACATGTTATGATCTCTATATTGTGTCCAGTTGTGGTTGTCTGTGATGAAAATGTTCGGGTCTGTAATATATAATAACATATCATTTGCAAACAGGAACAGTTTGAAATCTTCTATTCCCATATATGTTCATTAATTTTGTTCTCTTGCTGTATTGTTTCAGTAAAACCATATTGAAAAAGAGTGAGCACAGTGGACAGCCCCTTCTCATTCCTGGTTTGAATGGGATTGCCTCCAGGTATTTTTCTTTAGTATAGTATTGGTTGTAGGGTTGTCTTATGCAGTCCTTATAATGCTGATTCTCATTTCTTCCAGTCCTACAGTTCACAGGACTTTTATCCCAAACACCTGTTGACTTTTGTCAGGCTTTCTGCATTTGTAGAGATGTTCATATTTTGTTTTTAAGTCAACTTATATAAATTTATTACATTTATTGACTCACATACTTTGACACATCCTTGCATCTCCTGGATAAAGCCAACTTCATCATAGTGAATAATCCATTTTATATATTTCTATATCAACCTTTCAAGCATTTTACTGAATTTGAAGTTCTTTGTACACCAGGGATAAAGGCCTCTCGTTTTGATTTTTTGTTGTGCTATACCTGGTTGTGTATTAGAGTAATACTGGTCTCATGGGAAATGATTGGGAATGCTCCTTCTCAGTCCAACTTAAAAAAATAATATTTTAAGAAGTATTGGTTGTAGATGGTCTTTGAAAATCTGGTAGAATTTTGATGTGCATCCATCCAAGCCTCAGGTTTGAAAATAAGAACTCTTTTTTATTACTGTTTCAATTCTTCATTTGTCATAAGTCTGCTTAGGTTGTTGTTGTCTTTATGTCTTCATTTTAATAAGGTTTGAATGAATCTATAAGTATTGCCTATTTTTTCAGGGTTTTTTTGAGTATTGATTTTTAAAATAGTCCTTTATAATTTTATGAAATTTTTTGGTGTTTGCTGTAATGTTTGCTCATTGCCTTCTGATTCTGTTATTTTTTGGATGGTCTATTTTTTTCTTTTGTTTAGTTTAGTCAAGATAATATTGAATTTGTTCATCTTCTCAAATAATAATATATTAACTTAATTTAATTCTATTTTACTGCTAACATTGTCTTTTTAATTGATTTCTATTCTGATTTTATCATTTCAGATTCCATTGGATCTGTGCTTGAGAAAATATGCAGCAGTCTTATCAAATTGATTTAACATTCACTGTTAAGTTGATATAGAAAAAAAGAAAAGTTCTACTAAGATTGTAATTTTTTCTCACTAGATTTTTTTTAATTTAAAGAATATTTTTCTAAATTTTCATATAATCCTGTGACATTAGTATACTTGAAAATCTCAGCTATGTGCTAACAGTTTTTGCTTCCCACTGGTGAAAAATAAAGGGTTTTGTCATTCTTATCTATAGAAATATGCCAAGTTTCAGATTCCTCTTCTAGTAAAGGTAATATATCTGAAATACAGACCAATATAAATGGAAATTGTCTTTAATATATTGGTTGTTTTTGGGTGGTGTTTTGTTAGCTTAACACAAACCAGTGTTATTTGGGAAGAGTAAAGTCAGTTGGGAAAATGCTTCCATCAGAATGCCTGCAGGTAAGTCTGTAGAGCATTTCTTGACAATGTTTGAAGTGAGAGAGCCTAGCTCATGGAGTGTGGGTAGTGACACCCCTGGTCCTGGATAGTATAAGAAATGAAGCTCAACAAGTCAGAAATCAGCCTTCCTCCAACTTTCTTCCCCTTCAGTTTCTACTGACAAATTTCTGACATGGGTTCCTGCTCTGACTTCCCTTCATGACGGTCTATAAACTACAAGGTGATACCCATTTCCTTCTCAAGGTGGTTTTGGGCAGTGTTTTAACACAGAAATAGAAAGTAAACTATGACAGTGGTGGTATAATGGCATCCTCAGTGTTTTACTTTATGGTTCTTGAAAGGCTAAGTCTGTGATGGAATGGGTTTATAACAAATCACCTCTTTAAGAATTCTTTAAGTTGTTGACAATATTTTTATTTTTACTTTTTTTCATTTATTCTAATGAAAATTTATTATCAAACATAAGAGGTTCAATGACAGCCAAAACTATGTAACCTCTCTTCTTTCCTCATGGTTCTTATTACACAGAACAGCGAATGACCAAGATTTTGTTGATGATGCTGTTGCCCATATAGACATTCTCTTCACATGTGTGTTTTACTATATAAATGATAGATTTATATTTGGAGGAGAATGTTTATTTTGCCTGTAAAATCACCTTACTGAGTCCACTAAGGGGTTTTGATGAGAACTAAACAGGCTTTTGATCCACAATGTATTAGGGGTGTCCACTCAGATTTCCTGTGGTCAAATGCCACTATTTAGCTTATAATTCCTTGAAATCCTATTGTGCCTACTTTATAGATAGATGTGTCTTCCATCAACATTTCTGCATAGAGAGAGTCTAGGAGAGTCTTTGATATTTTGATATCATTCTCTCTGTTGTTTTCTTAGTTGTTTTATGGAGAGGAAATTCTATGAGACCTGTTAGGAATAATATAACGATTATCTAAGTCTGATTCTCTTGCAAAACAGAATTAAAACATTCAGTTTTTGCTATTTTTCTATGTCCTTTGAGCCTATCTTAATGCTCTCCATAGGCATTCCAATCTAAATCGCCACAGACATTTGTTACAGCCATACTGAATGAGACATATCACTAGTATTTTGGACAAAACTTAAAGTACGTTCTTGGAAAAATAGTGTTTGAGTCATGAAGAAATATAACAACAAAAGTGTGCCTCACAGACATAGTTTTACACTCTCACCATTATTTGTCAGATTTGGGATTTAGCTCAGTGGTAGCATGCTTGCCTAGCAAGTGCAAGGCCCTGGGTTTGATCCTCACTTCAAAAAAAAAAACACTATTTGTCATGGGACTAGAGAGATGGCTTAATAATTAAGAGCCTTCATTACTTTTCCAGAGCAACTAAGTTTGATCCCTAATACCCACATGGCAACTCACAAACTCTCTCACTCCAATCCCAAAAGACATGGAATCTGCTTTTGGCCTCTTCTAGCAACAGAATACATATAGTATGCAAGCATACATGGAGACAAACTGCCCATACACATAATTAAAAATCAATAAAAAAAATCATCTATTATATATTTTCTGCTAGTTTGTATAGTCCTTGGTGTATATCTGGTCTACTTACCCATTTTCCTGTTGCCCAGACTATTTACTCTTTTGAAAATTATCATCATATTTTGTTTATTTTTATTATTTTTAAGACAGAGTGTCATTAAGCCCAGGCTATCTTAAAACTTTATTTATAGCTAGCTGTGAATAACTTGAACTTCTGTTCCCTCTGATTCTGGAGTCTAAAAACACAGTGTGTTCCATCATGTTTACTTTATGTGACTCTGGAGATCAAACAGCATTTTAAGTGTTGTAATAAAGCATAAAGACCAAGTAAACTGCATTTCTAGACTGTCACACCTGTGTTTAAGCTCTGACGGTAGAACTGAGTTAGTAGAACAGAAATTCTCAGTCTATCAAAGACTGAATTAGTAATTCAGTGCAAAGCATAAAATTATCCCCCATCTAGTTTAAGAAGAAGGATATATAGGAAGGATCTATGACCACCAATTAAGTGTTTGTTAGTGATGGGCCATGGTGACCTTCAAAGATGTTTCAGAGTCAAAATAGAATCCAAATGCTTGTGTGATGGATGCAGATCTGTGCTCTGCTCTAAATATCAGAGGCTAATTATTATGAAGAGCATTTGCCCTCTGAAATTCATAGTCCATACAATAAGAGGGCATTCTTATTCAGTGGCAGGGATTTGGAATGCACCATAGAGATTTCAACATGTGCATATAGTTTGTTTTCAACTAAAGTATATACTTAATTAGAAGAAACTAAATTGTGATCATGTCAGTTTTTACTTGAACCACTGTCTCAGTTGAAAATACCAAAAAAATGATTTATAAAGAAAATGAAATAATTCTGTAACTTTAATTTGTATCAGATTTCTCTTATAAGAAATGGTTAAAAGATTTCATTTTTGTTGGTGTTAGGGGCTTCCATTCATTATTTATTGGCCATGATTCCTTTCACTGCATTGACACATGTGGTAGATGGATCATGCAGAATGATACCCTTCAAATCCCATCATTGTCCAAATGACCTTCCCATTGATCCCATCTCAAAGTTCCCACCACTGTACCTTAGTATGTTAAACGCTAAAGCTTTAGCTCCTGAGACTCTCCTCAGGGGACTGTTAATAATAAAATAATCCCAGAGTAAGGGAAGTTTCAAGGACCAAAGATGAGATTATTAATTTAAGTAGGAGAAAATTCAAAAAATTTTGTTGTAATTAAATATTTAATTCACTAAGTGATATCAAAGAGAATATGAACCAACAAGCCTAGATTAGAGAAGACATAGTATTGATTGAAACTTAAGTTGTATTAATTTATATCAGACTCATTTAACAATCAAAAACAGGCAAAATGATGAAATGAATCACAAACATGTCACAATATAGAACTGGCTAATGAGTACATGAGAATGCCCTCCTCTCATTAACCTAAGGTGAAATGCCAATTAAAATATCATATCTTAATCACCAGAATGAACAAAAAAAGACTCACACCAATTGTAAGCAGTGTCATATTGTTCACATATTGCTAATGAGTTATGCAATGGAATACTCATTTTGGCAATATGACAGGTTTTTAGAAAATAAACCAGGCATCTAGTCTGTGTCATACTAATTACCCTCCTGTGTATTAATCCAAAAGTATTACAAACAAATATGTTCACACATAAAAATATTGATATGGCAAATTTTATAGGTCATTTTCATAATAAAAATTACAGTGACTCGTAAGTCCATAGAAGGACAGATAAATTATGGGATAGATAATTGATGATTACATGGTGATAAAAATTAAAATAATAATGATACACCTAGTTACAGAAGAATTTTGTAAACACATTGAGAGAAAAAATACACACTCAGGGCTTGGTTTGTAGCTTAAGGTTCTGAGACCTTCACAGCTTAAACATCCCTGGATGCCAAACAATACAATATGGCATTTCAGGCTTCTAATCTCCACATTTTGGAAGCAGAGTCAGGAGGATAAGAAGTTCAAAGTCATCCTTGACTACATAGTGACTTCAAGACAAATTTTGTGTCTCAAAATAATAGTAGCATGCATAGTAATTCCATCAAAAAGTATCATAACTGAATGTCATGGATAATGCTCACTTAGTCTTGTGCCACATATTAGCTACATCCTCAAGCAGCATGATTGGATCTTTTCTAAATTGGTTCACTTCCCCAAAATCTCAGTGATTATCACCCTATCATCTCTATCTTTTTTAAATTAAAAAAAAAAAAAACATTTTCAATTCTTATATGTTGGAAGTTGATGTTAGAGTACAATATGAAATGGTGCCTAGTTATCTGCGTTTCCCATTCAGCATTTCCAGTGCTCATTGTTCATTGAATTATATTAGTGTTCTTTTAAAAATCACTTGTCCTCGTACATGATTGATTTCTGTATTTTCTATTTAGTCAAATATTAACATCTTAACATTTTGTCCTAATCATTATAATTTTATGAAATCTTAAGTGTCTAGAGATATCCGGCTACTCAAGATTATCTAGTTTGAAAAAATCTTGCTAATATAAGTAGTTTTAAATTACAAAAGGTTTATAATAAACAAATTATTTTTCTTTTTTCATTTTGAAAATGTTTTATTGAAAATGGATTCTTACTCATGCAATACATCCTGGATGCATCTTCCCCTTCCTCCAATATTCCCAGATTCCTCCATGTTTCCTCTCTCCCAGATCTACTCACCCTCTTTTTTCTCTTCATTAAATAGTAGGGCACCAAGAGAGGACAGCAAAAAAAAGACAAAACAAGATAAGAAAAGCTAAGACCCTCAGATCAAGGATGGAAAAGGCAACCCAATCAGAGGTAAAGAGTTCCCTAAGGCAGGCAGATGAGTCAGAGATACGCTTACTTCCACATAAACACCAAGCTAACAGCCATAACATACACTATGGACCTGGTACAAACCAATGCAGGCCCCGTATTTGCTGCTTCAGTCTTTGTGAGCTCATGTGATCTCTGCTGAGTTGATTCAGTGGTCCATGTTCTACTGGTATCCTCCATCTCTTCTGACTTCTACAATCTTTCCTCCCCTTCTGCTGGGTTTCCCTATCTCCCATAGGAGAGATCGTATGAATATCTCCAATTAAGACTCTATGGTGGTATGAATATGAATGGTCCAATTGATTCAGATGTTTGAATGCTTGGCCTTCAGTGACTTTCATTATTAGATGGGACCTTGTTGGGATGGGTATAGCCTTGTTGGATGAAATGTATGACCATGGATTCAGACTTTGAGATCTTATGTATTCTCAAACTAAGCCCAGTATACACATTTCTTCTCCTCCTTATGGATCAAGATATAGTACTCCAGGTTCTGCTATTACAAACAATGCTGATATGAACATAGCTGAGAAAATGGCCTTCTGATATGATTGAGCATTCCTTGGGTATATACCCAAGAGTGCTACAGCTGTTCTTAGGGGAGATGGATTCCCAATTTTCTAAGGAAGCACCATATTGATTTCCAAGGTGGCTGTACAAGCTTGCATTCCTACCAGCAGTGGAGAGAGTTCCCCTTGCTCCACATCCTGTCCAGCATAAGCTGTCTTCTGTGTTTTTGATCTTAGCCATTCTGACAGGTGTAAGGTGGTATCTCAGAGTTATTTTGATTTGCATTTCCTGGATAATTAAGGATGTTGAGCAATTCCTTAAATGTCTTTCAGCCATCTGAACTTCCTCTGTTGAGAATTCTTAGTTTAGTGGTATAGCCTATTTCTTAATTGGACTGTTGGCCATTTTGATGTCTAATTTCTTGAGTTCTTTATATATTCTGGATACCAGCCCTCTGTCAGATGTGAGGTTGGTGAAGACCTTTTCCCATTTTGTAGGCTGTCGATTTGTCTTGTTGACCGTGTCCTTTGCTCTACAAAAGCTTCTCAGTTTCAAGAGGTTCCCATTGATTGATTGTTTCTCATACCTTGAATCAACCTAGATGCCCTTAAACTGAAGAATGGATAAAGAAAATATGGTACATATACACAATGGAGTACTTCTCAGCAGAGAAAAACAATGACATCATGAGGTTTGCAGGCAAATGGATGGATCTAGAAAAAATCATCCTGAGTGAGATAACCCAAACTCAGAAAGACAAACATGGTATGTACTTACTCATAGTAGGACACTAGATATAAAACAAAGATGACTAGAATGCTACATGACTCCAGGGAGGCTACCTAGAAAACGGGACCCTAGGAAAGACACAGGGATCACCCAATGAGAGAGAAATGGATGAGATCTACATGAACAACCTGGATGACAGTGGGAGTAATGAAAGGCAAGGTTTGAGGGAAAGAAAGCTTAGGGGAGCAGGAGATCCCAGCTGGATCAAGAACAGAAAGGGAAAACAAGGAATAATAGACCATGACAAATGATGACCACATGAGAACAGGAATAGGCAGAGTGCTGGAGAGGTCTCCAGAAATCAACAATGATACACCTCTATAGACTGCTGGCAGTGGTCAAGAGACCTAGTCTGGTGATCAGATGGCCAAACACCCTAACTGTTGTGCTAGAACTCTCATCCAATAACTGGTGGAAGTGGATGTAGAGATCCTCTGCCAGGCCCCAGGTGGAGCTCCAGGAGTCCAATTGTCAAGAAAGAGGAGGGACTGTAAGATTGTGATTGTTGCTACCAAGACTGGAAAAGCACAGGGACAAAAATCCAATCGAATGGAAGTACATGAATTATGAACCAAAGGCTGTGGAGCTCCCAGCTGGATCAGGCCCTCTGGATAAGTGAGACAATGGAATAGCTTAATCTGCTTGGGAGGCACCCAGTCTGTGGGACCAGGATCTGTCCTTAGTGTATGACCTGGCTGTTTGGAACCTTGGGCTTACACAGGAATGCTTTACTCAGCCTGGAAGGAGGGGATTGGACCTGCCTGTACTGAATCCACTGAGTTGAATTGAATGCCCAGGGGACTCTTGGCCCTGGAGGAGATTGGAATGGAGGGGAAGGGCTGAGGGAAAGGTAAGGGCAGGGGCGGGAGGGGGTGGACAGGGGAACCCATGGCTTATGTGTAAAATTAAAACACAAATATAGTAAATAAAAAAGGAGAAAAAAAGATATAGAACTCTTGAGCTGGGCGGTGGTGGCACATGCCTTTAATCCCATCACCCAGGAAGCAGAGGCAGTCAGACCTCTGTGAGTTCGAGGACAGCCTGGAAAGGTGCAAAGCTACACAGAGAAACCTTTTCTTGTAAAACCAACCAAACAAACACACAAACAAACAGAAAAGATGTAGAACTTTCAGGTTTCAAGTACTTCTCAAGTACTATGTTTGCCCTCATGCCACCATATCCTGCCATAACAACAACAGACTAAATCTCCAAAAGCTGTTACCCACTCTTATAAATGCCTTCCTTTGTAAGAGTTGCTGTGGTCATGGTGTCTCTTCACAGCAAAACAAACAAACAAACAAACAAACAAACCCAAACAAAAAAACAAAAAACTAAGACAGGCTCTCTCCTTATATAATATCTGTCTGTTGAGTCTCTGTACCTCTTCCCATCTGCTGCCCCAGAAAGCCTCTCTCATGGTGACTGGACAACACATTGAACTATGAGCATAGAAGAATATTATTAGGAATAATTTCATTGACTTTTTTCATGTCGTGTTTGGTTCTACCCTAGGTCTCTGGGCTATCCAGTCTCTGGCTCCTGGGCATCCAGTCAAAATAAAGCATGAGTTTCTATTCATGTTGTAGACCTGAAGTTAAGCGAGATAGTGGTTGACAGTTCCAACTAGTTCTGTACCACCATTGCCCCAGTACATCTTGCAGGCAGGACACTGATTGATTGTAGGTGAAAGTTTTATTTATTTATTTATTTATTTGTTTGTTTGTTTGTTTGTTTGTTCGTTCATTTACTTATTTATTTATTTATGACTGGTTGGTGTCCAGGTTTCTCTTTCTGCAGCCTACAGAGTACCTTGGTGTGACAAAGAGACTGGAACATAGAGGTGAAGGCTCCAAGCTTGCACCAGCTGAACTTCTCTATGATCAATGAGCTGCATGGATGTTTTTCTTGGCGATGAGACACCACTCTCAGTTTTCAGAGAGCAACATTCTGTCCTATCATCAGCCTGGATGGCTTAGGGATCTCTACAGGAACCCTCTTTCCAAGAGCTCAAAAGAATCCAGCCCATTCTTACCACTGGAAGTCTTGCATGGCTGTAAAAGATGTCCATTTCAGGCTCCATAGCCACCATTAACAAGAGTCCTCAATATGATTACTCCTAGAAATTACAGAAAGTTTCTACTGCACTAGATTTTCATACCACCTCTGCTAATGTTCCTAAGTTTCAGTTATCTTTTTCCACACACTCTCTCTCCATCCCTTCAAACGCCCACCTGATCCTTTCCACTCTCATCCCCACTTGTCACTAGTCCACCAGCAAAATTTATCCTTTTTCCCTTCCCAAGGAATTCTATGCATCCCCTCTACAATCCTCCTCTTTACTAATGTGTTAGGTCTCTGGATTGTAGCTTGATATCACCTATTGGTAGATACATACCATATTTGTCCTTTTTTTTTTTTTTTTTTTTTTGGTTTTGGTTTTTCAAGACAGGGTTTCTCTGTGTAGCTTTGCATCTTTCCTAGATCTCACTGGCCTTGAACTTGCAAAGATCTGCCTGCCTCTGCCTCCCAAGTTCTGGGATTAAAGGCATGTGCCACTATGGCCCAGCCATATTTGTCTTTTGGGGTCTTGGTTACCTCATTCAAGATGGATTTTTCTAGTTTCACCCATTTCCTTGCATATTCATGATGCTTTTGAAGAGCTGAGTAATACTCCATTGTGCAAATGTACCACATTTTCTTCACCCTTTATTCAGTTAAGGGGCATCTAGACTGTTTCCAACTTCTGTTTATTGTGAATAAAGCTATGATGAAAATAGTTGCAAAAGTTTTCTTGTGTTAAGATTGAGTGTCCTTTGGGTATATGACCAAGAATGAGATAACTGGATCTTGAGGTAGGTCAAGTCCCAGTTTTCTAAGGAATTGCCATATTGATTTCCATAGTGGCTATATGAGTTTGCACTTACAAAAACAATGGAGGAGTGTTCTACTTGCTCTACATCCTTGCCATCATGAGCTGTCACTTTTGTTATTGATCTTAGCCATTCTGACATGTATAATGTGGAATCTCAAAATAGTTTTTATTTGCATTTTCCCAAGGGCTTGTTGAACATTTGTTTCTCAGCCATTTGTCATTCCTCTGTTGAGAACTCTGCTTAGATATGTACTCCATTTTATATTGGATTATACTTTTCTGATATCTAATTTCTTTAGTTATTCATAAATTTTGGATTTTAGACCTCTATTTGATGTGCAGTTGGTTAAAATCTTATCCCATTCTATCAGCTCACTCTGTCCAATTGAAAGTATCCTTTGTCTTACAGAAGCTTTTAGTTTATGAGTTTCCATTTATTAATTTTTGATCTTAGTGTCTGTGCTATTAGTATTCTGTTCAGAAAGTTTTCTTCTGTACCAATGCATTCAAGGCTCTTTCCCACTTTCTCTTCTATTTGGTTCTGTATGTCTCAGTTTATGTTGAGATCTTTGATCCACTTGGAGTTTGAGTTCTATGCAGTAGTAAATGTGGATCTATTTGCCTTAATCTACATGCAGATAACTGGTCTAACCAGTACAATTTGTTGGAGATGCTCTCTTTTTTTCCAATGTGTATTTCTGGCTTCGTTATTTAAAAAAAAAAAAATCAAGTGTGTAGATGTATCCGGCTTGTTAAATAAGAAACACAGAACCGATTGCAGAGTTAAAAACCACGAGGTCAGAGCAAAAGCTGAAAACCTTACCCTTCACTGCTTCTGCAGTTCTTTCTCTCTGCAAGAGACCTACTTCTTTGGGTCCTGTCTATTTAAAAACTTTCTGTTCTCCTCTCTCATTGGTTGGTTGTAAACCCAGCCACATGACCTCCTCGTCACTGCCTGTTTGTACAGACCTCCAGGTCTTCTATGGTTGGTATTGAGATTAAAGGCATGTGTCTGCCATGCTGGCTGTGTCCTTGAACACACAGAAATCCGCCTAGCTCTGCCTCCCAAGTGCTGGGATTAAAAGCGTGCCCCACTACTGCTCAGCTTCTGCTCTGGCTTGCTCTGACCTCAAGGCAACTTTATTGACATACAAATAAAATCACATTTCAATACAAATAAAACATCACTATACAAGTGTCCATTGTAAATGAATGGTTCTTTCCTGCCCTCCAGTTTCCAAATTACTACTAAGAGGCTTATATTAATTATAAATGTTTGGCCTATAGTTCAGGCCTATCACTAACTAGCTCTTGCATTTAAATTAACCTATTTCTATCAATCTGTGCATTGCCACATAGCCCTTGGCTTACTGGTTCCCTGGCATATTGTTCCTTGGGTGGCTAAATTCTGTCTCCCTTGACTCTGCCCTTACTTCTCCTTCTATCTCTGATTGGTTTTCCTTCCACTCTTATTCTGCAGGACTATAGGCCAAAGCAGCGTCTTTTCAACCAGTGAGAGCAACACATATTCACAATGTACAGAAAGACCATCCCACAGCAGTCTATAGGCATTTGAATTTATGTCTGTGTCTTCAATTTTATTCCGTTGATCAACATGTCTGTTTTCATGCCAAAGTTATGCTGTTTTTATCACTATAACTCTGCTGAACAGTTAATTTTTCTAAAAATTACATCTCAAATCATGACTTTGCTCATATATGGGAGATATTTATTCATTTGTTTGAAAGCCAGTTAGTTATATTGAGTATGGAACTTGTGTGCCATGATTTCTCACGTCTTGTCTTCCCTCACATTTTAGAATTATTTCCTTATTCTGATTTCCTTGCAGTTACCAACCTTATCAATTGACTTTATAACACACAACAATTATTCTGAAGTGAAACATAACATCCTCCAATTATGGAAATTAGGCATCTAAAATTCATCTTTCCACCTCCTTCCTGTGGTCTTGCTTCTTACTTACCAGGTGTTTTAATTTAGATTTCTATTGCTGTGATAAAACAAAATCATGAAAAACAACTTGGAGAGGAAAGTGTTTAGTTTACAACTACACATCATAATCCATCATCCAAGCAAATGAAGTCAGGGCAGGAGCATTGAGTCAGAGCATGAAGGAGGCACTATAGTGCAATAGTGCTTACTAGCTTGCTCCTCATGTCTCTCTCAGGATTCTTTCTTTTGCAGCTCAGGTGCACTTACATAGGGATGGCAATTTATGAAGATGCCTGATGGCCTTGCCTACAGGACCATCTTGTGGGGGGAAGATTTTCTTAACTGGGGTTCTTTCTTTCTAAATGACTTTAGCCTATGTTAAGTGGGAAAAAAATAGCTAGACCACTTGACCTCTTGTCATCTTGACCCATAAATATATTACATTTCAACTACAACCTTTCTTTTCTCTTCTGTTCCAAATACCTCAAGTTAAAATCAACATTAAATTTTAAAAGTTTTCAGTCTTTAAAATTCCTTGTCTTTAAAAATTAAAAAATAAAATTTAAAAGTTTGGTTTTTATAAAGCATGCATAGACTTTCTTTTTTCTATTTATTTATTTTTTTAATTTTACATACCAACCACAGTTCACCTCTGTCTGGACCTGACACCCCCTACCTCCAAACCACACCCCTTATCCACTCCTCAGAGAGGGTAAGGCCTCCCATGAGAAGTCAGCAAAGGCTGGCATATCAAGTTGAGGAAGGACCAAGTCTCTCCCCACTCCATCAAAGCTGAGCAAGATATCCCACCACAGAGTGGTCTCCACAAAGCCAATTCATGCACCATGGATAAATCCTAATCCCGTTGTCAGGGAGCCCACAAACAGACTAAGCCACTCAACTGTTAACCATATTCAGAGGGCCTATTTCAGTCCCATGCAGCCTCTCCAGCTCTCTGCCCGGAGTCTGTGAGCTCCCACTAGCATGAATCAGCTGTCTCTGTGGGTTTCCTCATCACGATCTTGACTCCCCTTGTTCCTATAATCCCTCCTCCCTCTCTTCAAATGGACTCCAGGAGCTCGGCCCAGTGCTTGGCTGTGGTTCTCTCCATCTACTTCCATCAGTTACTGGATGAAGGTTCTATGATGACAATTAGGGTAATCACCAATCCGATTATAGGAGAAGGCCAGTTCAGACACTCTCCTCTATTGCTAGGAGTCTTAGCTGGGGTCATCCTTGCAGATTCCTGAGAATTTCTCTGGCATCAGGTTTCTACCTAACCCCATAAGGGCTCCCTCCATCAAAATATCTCTTTCATTGCTCTTCCTCTCTGTCATATACTTTCAAAGTTCAGAATTTCCATAAAATATCCAATGTTTCTCTAAAGCATCCAAAACCCATGTAGAATTTTCCAAACCTCTGTAATATTTCAATTGTCTCTAAAATTCCTATGTCTCTTAAATATGGGCTCCTGTAAAGTCACAGATACATTGCACACTTTGTTAAAGGGAGGAGTAGAACATGGTTAAAACCAAATAACTGCAAAAGGAAAGTCCAGCACTGAAAGATCAGTGTCCTACATCTGGATTTCACACAGGATCTTTTGGGCTTTAATAGGCCTCAAAAAGCATACATCTTGACTCCCACTCTTAGGCCAGCCCCATTACACAGATGCTACTGTTCTTGTTGGCCATCCCACAGTATTGGCATCTCCAGAACTCTCATGTCTCTACTGTGCCTCGATGTCAACTTCATCAATATTTTCTCTGGGGCACATTTTTGGGCCTCAATTTTACATTGTGGCAAACTTCAACTTTTCTCCATGACCCTTTCCATTCTGGGGTTTCTACTTCAGTTGAGGCTTCACCTTAATTATTGGCCTTTCTTGTCCTCTCAGTGTCAAGCCTCAGTTGCTCTCCACAATTCCTTCATGATTTTAAACTCAGTATTACTTGAGAAATATATTCTACAAAGCTCTACTGTCAGTACAATTTACAGCCTCAGCCTCCCCACAGGTCCAGGATACTAATCCTGACTAAATATTTTCCAGTAGATTTTGCCTCATTGATGCTGGTTTCATCATAATTATAACTATTTTCTCTTTTTCAGATAACGAGAATCACTCACCATGATAAAACAAAGGTGAAGATTTCTTATAAACCACAGTTAAATCTTTAACACCATTTATCAGACAACACGAATATTTAATACAAGGTACTGCATAAATGGTCCCTAAAGAGTTTTTGTGTCTCTATAAAGTTTTCACAGGACAGGCCCATGTGGCTTGCATTGCTCTCAATATTACCTTCCAAGTTACCTAGACACCTTTCCAAACTGTATACACTTGATTGCTTTTCTGCTCTGAATTCCTCATGCTTCTGCAATCCTCCATAAACCCATAGTTGGGCTCCCACTACAAAGCTCCTTGACCTAATACCAAATTCTGTCTCACTTCAGGTTTCCATTGTTGTTATCAAACACTATCACCAAAATCAACTTGGGGAGGAAAGTGTTTATTTCAGCTTCTGAGTCCTATGTCAGATTCCATTATGAAAGGAAGTCAAGGCAGGAATGTGGAGACAGAAACTGAAGCGGAAGCGATTCAGGATTACTGATTACTGGTTTATTCTTGAGGACTTATTTAGCCTTCTTCCATATACAGCTGAGCTCTTCTATTCCATCATTGCTGTTTTCTGGCTTGACATGGAACTGTCCTTAGCATAGTAAAAAAAAATAATAATAATAAGTTATACAGAACTTCTGTAAGTTCTACTAGAGATTTCTAAAGATACAATTTGACTCATAATTGTAAGACTTTAATAAAGACCCTAAAGTCACCTGATCACCGTTTCAGAACAGCAGGGAACCTGTACAGAGTAAAACTGCAGGGAAAATCACTTGGAATATTGTTGCAGAGTCTTGTGTAAAAGATAGATCATTTAGACTAGTAACAATGTGTACAGTAGGAAAGAGTGAAAACACTCAGGAAGCTCTATGGAAAACTTTGACAAGTCTTGAGAAGTGGCTATTTCATATCAATTTGTTTCTTGCTCCTATTTTTTAAAGTGGGTGACTTTTTTAGTTGCATAGCTTGTGAGAAGGCAGTCCTTAAAATGGTATATACATTTAATATGAAAAATAATTTTGTCTGATAGTGAATAGAGTAGCAAAAACTTTAACAGAACACAATTCTCACTATGAATTTTTCCCTGTTGCCATCACTACTGTGACCTTCCCTCAAATGTGATAAATACACAGAACCAGCACCCAATACACAGCACCTAACTGCATCTACTAGTATCTGTCCCATGAGTGGAAAGTTCTAAATTGAGGAATAGAAAATTTTATATGAAGCCAAAAGGAGGCATTGAAAATCAAAGAAGGAATCTTAACAGGTCTTATTAATAAAATCAAATGTGAGGCCAGTTACTGGGGTGACTGCTGGAAGATCAGAGAAGCAGAACAAGCCAGAGCTACCTCACCTCACCAGTTCCTCAGCTGATCCTCTTTCCTCAGACTGGAAGCCTCTGTGTCCTCATCAGCTGAACTGTGCTGATCCAAAGCCTAAAAGTTTAACCAGCCAGATGCTTCTAGTTTCTGGTCTTCACGCCTTATATATCTTTCTGGTTTTGCCATCACTCCCTGGGATTAAAGACTAATTCTTGGGATTAAAGGTGTGTGTCACCATGGCTGCCTGTTACCAATGTGGCCATGAACTCACAGAGATGTGCAGGGATTTCTGTCTCTGGAATGCTAGGATTAAAGGCGTGAGTGCCACCACTTTCTAGCCTCTGTATCTAGTGGCTGTCTGTTTCTGACCCCAGATAAATTTATTAGGGTGCACAACATTTGGGGGAACACAATACCACCACAGATTTCCACATATTATTTTCTTCCAAAAGCTTACAAATTTAATCAAATTTAGATGATTAAGCATTTCATTTTGTTACAATTAGCCCTGCAGTTTCTGAAAAACCAAAGACCAAATTTAGCTATCAGCTTATTTTTCAGGCTTCATTTCTCTTATTTCTGGGATCTCTCTCTCTCTCTCTCTCTCTCTCTCTCTCTCTCTCTCTCTCTCTCTCTCTCTCTCTCTTCTTTCTCTCTCTGTCTCTCTCTCATTATCTGCCTCTTTCTCTTTCTGCTATGTGTATGTCCATCTGTGTGTGGAATAAGTTTTAGTAAGAATTTGAGACTCTAGGAAATTAGGGGTTACAGACAGCTAGCTGGAATTTTTTTAATTACTTCAGTTAGTTGTTGGTGGAGGGATGGAAACACACATGGAAGTTAGTTTTTGGAATCATCTATGGTGTGTTCCATGCATACAACACAAAGTTATCAGACTAATATGCCCAAGCGCTTACTTGCATCAGAGCCAACCCTAGATATTATTTTAAGGAATACATGCCTAGTTATCCTTGTGGTTGGCAGAGTATTATGCAACCTTTTCAAGATACGTATTCATTAAATAAAGCCATGGATCTTAAAAGAGAATCTGCTACCACCACTAGTTTGCTCCACCAGCATAATTCCTAACCCCATTCTAAACCTTATTCTTATACCCAAAGATAAGTGTAGGTACCACCACTCATCAAAGAAGCTTCTTTTTCCAGCCAATGGAGACAATCACAGAAAATCACAACTGGACACAATGTAAGATCAACAGCTGCTGGGGAGCACAGGCCTCTCATGAAAAGAGCTCAAAGGCCACCCCTGCAGCTATGATTCAGGGAACTTTGCAAAAGAAGGAGTGGAAAGATTATTAACGCCAGGATACTGGAATTTGGCTGAGAAACAGTGTCTCTTAGAAATGGCCACAATAAGATCAAAGCGCTGGCAGTGGCAATGGATATACACACACAGAAGGGAGAAAATCTCATGCAGTAACAACACCTGTGGACAATGAACTACAGGCGACATCTGACTGCTGAGATAGGGAGAGAGGCTCTCAGGGAGGAGGTGCTGAATTGGTTGTCCAGAGAACTGTGGTTAGCTATGAAACCATATAGACACAACAAAAAGCGATTCAGCAGATTTTGTATACATATGTGTGTGGGGAGTGGGCATCTATACTTGTATATATGTGTGTGTATGCCACAGTAGTAATTGAAGAAGAAGATAAACAAAAATAGCAAAACCTAATTCAGCGAATTATATATCTCTCTGTGTGTTCATATTTGTACATATGTGTGTGCTTGTTTGTGTGTGAATGCCACAATATTAACTGGGGAAGAAGTTACTTTCAGTAATTTGAGCATAAGGGATTAGATATGGAATGGATTAGAAGGAGGTTACCAGGGAATGGCTGAAGGAAGGGAATGGAAGGGGGAAATTATGTAATTATACTTGAACTAAAAATATAAAAACTAACTGAATGAAAAGTTATATATTCAGCTACATCAGAAAATTACTAGGAAGGCAATTCTTTATAGTATGTCATGATGTCCTAACTCTTATGAGAAGGTCATAATTTACCCTCCCGGGGTCCTATGAATAGATAAACACACACACACACACACACATACACACACACACACACACACACACACACTCACTTCTGCTTTCTGCTTTCTTGAATAAGGTTTAATTTTCTACTATTCCATGGATACCAGTTAAAGCTTTTTAATTTCCTCACGGCAAAAGCTATGCTGAAAGCCCTACCAAAAGCTTCCTTGTTCATCTTGTATGGAAATCATCAATAAGTCAAAATACCACCCTTTCAAATGATACCATTAGACTTTCTTCTGAGTGCTTGGTGGATCTTCATTTACCTATATCTATCGTCATCTACTGATGAGTTACCAAAGGAAGAAAGGAGCTTGAGCTCCAAGAAAAGGTGCCAAGGAAAGAAAGAAAACAAAAGAAAGATGAAACTGAGTGTGGGAGCTCACACCTTTAATCTCAGCACTTTGGAGGCACAGGCATGCAGATCTCAGCTTGACGCCAGCCTACTCTACAGAGGACATCTAGGGTTGCTAGGGTTAAAAGAAAATAAGGAAGAGAACATTAGGTTAATGACTGCTTCCCTACCATCAGTTTTGTACTTAATATTCGTTTCACTATATGTGTGTAGCAGAAAGGAGAAAAGAAAGCTGCCTAGAGAAGTAATCCTTAAGAACACATGATATTTAAATTCTGAGGACTACTATGCATAAGTTATGGGCATTATGCTTTTATCTTTATTTAGAATATTTCCCCACTATTCTTGAGTTAATTTTTAAGTAGTATTGTAACTAGTGAGAAAATGTCAACATTATTATTTCTTTTCTCAGAAACCATAATGCCAGCAAATTCATGGGGACTTTTAACAAATGTGTGCCCTAAGTTCTTGGAGAATGTCATAGTCATCCTAACTAATAAACCACAGAAAGGAACATGAAGTTAGAAACAAACATTATAGCTGCTAAGGAAGAATATAAACAATGAGAATAGAAATAGTGAGTTTACTAGAATGTTAAATTCTTTCTATATTTTTTCCAGACAAATTTATTAAAAGAAACTTCATAGTCTTAAATACTATTTAAAAATAAATAATATAATTAAACAATAACATTCAAAGAAACCATGGTATAACATCTTGTGCTTAATAATTGAAATGTCTACATAAAAATTACACATTGTATTAATGCCTATATTTCATAGAAATATAAAATATAGAACAATTGCAATCAAATAATCCTGTTGCCTGTATAAAACTGGAGACTCTACTCAACCTATGATATTTCCTTTATTTGTTTTTGAAATATTGAAAATATTTCTTCAAAACAAAATCTGCCATTGAAACATCAATTAACAGAGAACTCAGAAAGTCCTTGAACACTGAAGTCACCACTGTGAGCAGACACATTTGTGCTCTGTAAGTGAAAACAGGGAGAGTGTGGAAAGCATATCATTCAATGCCGACAGTTGTTTGTTAAGAACTCCACATTTTTATATGGCTAATACATTTTACTGAAAGTAACTCTAGATATGATACATGAGCCCACTATTGATGTTTATTAGTTTTAAATGCTTAATAACTCACACCTCACAGAATTAATGACTTTTATTATTTAATTGTGTCATTTACTTTTTATAGATTATAACTGTATCTGCTATTCTTAAAATAAACTATGAACCTTAAGATTTAGTTTGCCTTTACATGAAGGGAAATGCATCTTCATCAGATAAAAGAGAATACAAGCAATTTTTTTACTTTTTTCTTTATTTAACAATTTTTATTCATTTTGCATACCAATTGTAGATCCCCGTCTCATCCCTCCTCCCTCTCCCCTACAGCCTATCCCAGGTCCCATCCCCTGTCCACTCCTCCGAAAGGCAAGGCCTCCCATGAGAAGTCAGGAAAGCCTGGTACATTCAGTTGAGGTAGGACCAAGACCCTCCAGGCTTTTATTTTACTCTTTTATTTTTTGTCACCTTTTTCCTCAATTTGTCACAGAATTGATTTGGAAGAATGCTTCTGGCTTTTGTTTCTAAAATAAAGTTGAAAACACTGTATGAAACCCTGGTTTGAATTGAATTCCATCGTTATGCTGCATACTTAGTGTATGGATGTCATTGAACACTAAGTTTGTGTTCTAATAGTGTGCATGTGTACACTTCATGTGTATGCTTAAGACTTTAAAAGTACAGAATTCTCTCAGAATGTAAAACTATAGCAAAAATCATTTGCATTTATCTATGATTGGATTAATGCTATTTTATATACATTTGCTTATTACCTTGGTAGACCAGGCTGGAACTATCTGGAACTCAACAGAGATGCATCTGCCTCTGCCTCCTGAGGGCTGGGATTAAAGACATGCCAGTGCATGGCTGCATGATGGTATCATTAAGTGGTGTCTACAGCAGAAAATGTTGTCATCATTGGGACTTGACAGTCCTGAATTGGTCAATGTTGGTTTCATGGAATCATCCTGTCTCAAGTGTGATAAAATGAGATTCAACACATTTGACCCTGTTGTGACAAAATAACATTTTGTGCTTCCAGCTGTACCCTGGAAACTCATCAGGACAGTAGTTCTGATCTATTCCATTCCCCCAGACAAAACAAACAAACAAACATTTACAAGTACCTCAGTCTCAGGTGTTTTGTTATATATCCATCCATACATATATCCACATATAAATATATTCACATCAGACTAAGGACACATGTTACTTTCTTTTCTGGCTGAGCCTATTTGCAGTTCTTTATGCTTCTTGTATCTTGAGAGTCATCTCCTTCTTTAGGCTGTGGAAATTTTCTTCTGTGATTTTTTTGGAGATATTTTCTATTGTCTTTGACTTGGGTCTCTTTTCTTTCCTCTACTCCTATTACTCATTGATGATCATCTCAGAGTGTCTCGGATTTTTTTTTTTTTTTTTTGATGTTTTGTGCCAGGAGTCTTTTATAGTTAAGAATTTCTTTGAGTGAGGAATCCATTTCTTCTATTGTGTCTTTTAATGCCTCAGGTTCTCTCTTCTATCTCTTGTAGTCTGTTGGTAAGTTGCCTCTGAGTTCCCTGTTCAAGTTGCTAAAATTTTTGTTTCTAGATTTTCCTCTGGTTGGGTTTTCTTTATTAATTCTATTTCAATTCTGTTTCAGTGCTCTGTATACTGACAATATGTGATACTGGAGAGCAATCTCAGCACTTCATTCACACTAGGAAAGCACTCTACCAACTGATTACAATCCTGCCCCATATTATTTTTATCCAGTTGTTTATGGGCATCTAGTTAGGTTCCCTATCTCTAAAATTGCAAATAATGCTGCAATAATAATGGTGATATAAATGTCTAATCATTTTTAAACAAATAGTATGACATTCCCAGATGAATTTCCTTAAGTTCTACTCTTAAGTTTGGTGGGTGTAAGATAAATTGCGAAATGGTTTTATTAATAACAAACAGATATTGCGGTGAAAACCAAGAGATCAGAGGACTAGGACAAGTCACAGCCAACCTCACCTCACCAACTCCTCAGCCTCCAGAGAGACCTCCTTCCTGCATTCTCCTGCCTATATGATTTTCTCCGCTCTGCCATCTTCTTTTCTCACCCCAAAGTCATCACTTCCTCTTTCTGCCCAGCTCCATCACTTCCTGTCTGTCTGTCCAGACCTCCAAATCTCTGTGGTTCAATAGCACTGGGATTAAAGGTGTGTGCAACCACTCCTGGCTCTGTTCCAGTGTGTCCTTGTATTTGCAGAGATCTGGATGAATCTCTACCTCCTGAATGAATGCTAGGCATGTGTTACCACTGCCTAACTTCTATGTTTAATATAGTGGCTGACTTTTTTCTCTGATCCCCAAATAAACTTTATTGGGGTACACAAATAAAATATCACCACAGGTGGTGTTTTGTTTTGTGTATATTTGTGTGTGTGGTGTCCATGACTGTGTGATCATGTTACAGGTGTATTGGTGTGTGTGTGTGTGTGTGTGTGTGTGTGTGTGCAGGTAAGTGTATATATATCCTTATTATTTTATTATTATAGTGTGTTGAGGCTAGAAGGCACCATGTGACTTCCTTCATAGCTCTTAACTTTTATATTGAGACAAGTGCTCACTGAGTATATACTTGGGAGTTTTGGCTAGCCTAGTTTGCCAGTTTTCTCCAGAGGTATACTGTCTCTACCATCTGGAACAGTGGAACTATAGGGTGAGCCATATTGCTGTGGTGGTATTGTGTTCCCCCAAAATATTGTGCACCCTAATAAACTTATCTGGGGTCAGAGACAGAACAGCTACAATATTAAACATGAGAATAGGCAGTGGTAGCACACACCTTTAATCCTAGCTTTACAGACACAGATATCCATCTGTTCAAGCATGGTGACTCACGCCTTTAATCCCAGAAAGTGAGCCTTTAATCCCAGGAAGTGATGGCAGAAAACAGACAGATATATAAGGCATGAAAACCAGGAACCAGAGCTAGTTAAAGCATCTGGCTGGTTAAGCATTTAGGCTTTGAGAAGCAGTTCAGCTGAGAGCCATGGGGATGCAGACAAAGAAGCTTCCAGCCTGAGGAAACAGGATCAGCTGAGGAATTGGTGAGGTGAGTTTAGCTGTGACTTGTTCTGTGTCTCGGATCTTCCAGCATTCACCCCAATAACTGGCTCCAGGTTTGATTTTATTAATAAGAACTTTTAAGATTCCTGCTACAATTTTTCTTTTAAATAGCTTATTTCTGGGCATCTGAAATGGAGTCGTCCTGACCACACAGTAAGTACTTTACCAGATAAAGAATCTGTAAGGCTCAAATTCTCTGAGTTTTGAAATATTTATAATGAAAGTGACTAATAGTGAATTATTGTATGAAATATAAATATATTCATAACATTTTAAAAATTAGATATTTAGGTAAATATTGCCTAGTTGTGATTTTTTTAGAATGTAATTTATTATTGGAAAATAGTGACTTTATTCAGAGGGACACAGGAAGCATTGTTCCAGAACAACAATTGTAAAGACAAATGGAAGCTGGATATGTCACATATACCCATGACATTAGCTCTTGATGTAAATAGGAAGAAGAGTCACCATATGGTGATATTTTATTTGTGCTGAAATGTGATTTTATTTGTATGTTAATAAAGTTGCTTGGAGATCAGAGGTCATAGCCCTTAAGCAGAAGTCTGACAGTGGTAGCACACACCCTTAATCTGTTCACATGGCAGGCAGAGTCTATGTATGGTCAAGGACACAGCCAAGCAATGTGGCCTGAATTTTAATCCCAGTACCAACCATAGAGACCTGGAGGTCTGTATGGGCAGGCAGTGATGAGGAGGTCATGTGGTTGGTTTTAGAGCCAATGAGAAGGTAGACTAGAAAGGTAATGATAAGACAGGTCACACAGGAAAAGGTCACTCTCTCAGAGGAAGCAATGGCAGCTAGTGGTAAGCTAAAGGGAGTCATGGCTCTCGCTCTAATCTCTTAGGCTTTAACTCTGTATTTGGCTCTGTGTTTCTTATTTACTAAGACCATTTAGAATTTCATCTACCTCTCCATGTTTTCAAGACTAGCAAGTGTGAAAGTGAAAGATCTCAAATCTCACAAACAAAAATAAAACAAAGCAAACCCACAAAGTAAACATAGAGATATCAGAGGTAAATATAAAATATTCTTATGTTAGCTTCTAAGTTCAAAGAGTTTACAGTGTTAATTCAGGAAAGAAATGTATGTTCTAATTCTTAGATATATCAAGATTTAAAAGATTTATTATTTTCTGAAAGGTTATCTGTGTTTCCTTTTTATCTGAATTATCAGAAGAATAACTGTGTATTTGTTCTTCTAGTTTACAAAGAATTAAGTTGTAGCTTAATTGTGATTATTTTGTGACTATCAATAGTTATAATTTTGATATGTTATTATTCATTTCTGATTATATACATGAGGAAAGACAAAAATTTTCCTAAACTGTTTAAGCATATCACAGGTGATTTAATTGACAAGGACTATAGATTAAGTAATTTTACTCTTTGTAAAACTCAATTTATCATTTGAAATTAAAAACAGGAACAAAATTACATTATGGTTATCTGACATAATTTCAATTTGTTTGATTACTACAAACAGTTAATTTCAATTTCTCCAGTTATTTGTTATGAATAATTCCACTGCTTTCTAACAAACAATTTGAGTCACCACTGAAACATTTGAAATTTTACATTAAAAGCATAAACTATTATATGTAGACTTCTAAAACAAATTTCTTAACATTCAAATGCTGAGAAGCTCTATAGAATCATGATAAGACTCTCACTCTGAGTTAAAGGATATGCAGATAACACCACTGGCCACTTACTAATGTTGAAGATGACTAGAAATATTTTATAAGGGAAAAGGCTAGTTTTCGCTTTATATGGCTGTATTAGCAAGTTGTATTATCTTCGAAAATATGAAAATTTCTCTCAGTGTCAATGAAAATGACATATATAGTTTGCAGGAAATACCTGAAATGTGAGATAATTTTTTCCATTCCTAGCTCAAAGTATATAATAGTCATACTGTCTTCTAAATTATTTCAAAATATTAGTATTTAAAATTGTTAACTTGTCCATATAGTATGATGATACTCCTCAACTGGATGCCACATGTTGAGAAATAAAACTTCCAGTACAAGGAATGTATTATTTCATAGTGTTGGGAATTGCTGTACATTCTATAAGATAAGAAAAGTAATAATTAACCTCAATCAGCTGTGAAACTTGCAAACTGCAGTACTGAATAGCCAGCCTCACATGATATGCTCATTGGTGCAATAGTGGGTGGTGCAGATGTTTTAAGACTAACCATAAGAAAAAAGAAAAAAGAAAAAAAAAAAAGACTAACCAAATAATTTCTGACTGGATCTAGGCCTATTACACAACTTGATACCCAGGCATGGCATTGTCAATGTGGCCAAGATCATCTAGCTAGACAAGTCATAGGCTCTAGGAAAGAACCTAATACTATTCTACTAATTGACATAGAATTAAAATGACTCCTAATAAATTATTGTTAGAACTATTATATCAGTGCATCACTCAGTTCTCTTCAGAGAAGCTTCTAGTCATTAATTGATATCTATCAATTAATACAGGAACCATCAGCTGGCAAGCATGCATAGGATATGAAAATGGGATACTCAAAGTAATATGAGACATAAACCCCTCACTCAAGCCTCTGGGAACTTGCAAAGGAAGGGCCAGGAAGATAAGAGCCAGAAGTAGTAATTAACCTCAGTGAAACATTGTTTTCTGGATATAGTGGTATAGTTGCACACATAAACTCAAAGTAATTGTGACTGCATGAAAAGGACCTACACAACCTCAAGACAGATGCATTCTTCTCATAGAAAGGTAGATAGATGCATAATTCCACCCAAAACCTGAGAACTATTTGCACAACCATTTTTAATCCTTATCTGCTTACAGTAGCAAGGAAATAGAAATCACCTGACTATTCACCAGCAGATGAATACATAAAAAATGTGATTGATAAATATAAAATTTTATCCAATTATAAAAATAAAATTTCTAGCAAAAGTGATTAGTGGATGATTATTATAGTTATTGAAGTCATCCTGGCTCATAAATACAAATGCTACATCATATTCCCTCTCATATATGGATCATAGCTTCTAATGCATACATACACACAAACATGAATGTTTTTTATTATGTATATATAGATATACAATCATGTATGTAACTATGATTATAAGTATATGTGATGTGTAGCAAAGAGACAATTCCAAATGGATTTAGATAAACACAAAATATAGATTATTTATACTTAGAGACAATAGTAATGATACAAGTTGGTAGGTATAAAATTTTCTTGATTATAGGAATCAATATATAAACTTATGTTGTATACCTAAGTATGTATATGTTATCAATACATGCATACCTACATACATGCATGCATACAGAAGTTAGTGAAAATAAAATGGTGTAGATAGAAGAAAGAAAATGAAAAGGAGAGAAAGAGGGAGCAGAAAAAGAATAAGAGATAAAGAAGTGTTAGAAACAGGCATCCTGGGACTGAACATGAGTTAGTGAAAAAAATGTCAAAGAACCCTAGACTATTTCTTTTATAGGACTCATGGATACCTCCACTGCTTAATTCTGGAATTACAAACTATTAGCATTGATGCTTTCTAATTTTCCAAAATTTTGAGGAAGAAGGTCAAGCAACTTGTCCCCATTACCAGTTCAGGGTTGCAGTGAGTTGACTTGCAGATGAAGATGTTATGTTGCATATTTGGCCCTTCTGAAGATGGTACTGGACCTAAGTCTTCATGCAGGTGCTGCTCATAGGTGGGTGGACAGAGGAGGGAACCATACTACACATCAACTCTTGAAGACTTTTCCCTGTTTGTCTCCTAATACATGAAACTCTATATTCAAAGTCTGGGGGTGTGTCATTTCTTACAAGTTTCACCAAGCCTCTTACCACATTTTGGTGCTAGAATGATTCTTACTGCACCAATTTTTAACATAAACGATTACTACTTAATCACAATCTTCATTTGACATCTTAATGTGGAAATAATGTTTTATTTTTTGATATTTTTGAAGCTTTCAGATGAGTATTAACACCAATTCCACCCCTTTCTCTTCTTATTCCTAATTTTCTCTTCTATTTTCTGTTCGATATAAACAACTTATACTAGCTATACATTGACTATACACAACAATAATGAATTGTTCATCAACCAATGTTTTAACTTAATATTTTATCAGCTTCTCAAATCTAAAACTTCCACTTGTTACAATGAAAAATGACTGTTGAATACATCAGTTATTTGACATGAAATGACTTGGCAGGGCTTTTGATTCCTCAGAAGTAAGCTTTCTAAAAGTGTGACATTATTAATTTCCCTAACTTGAACATCAATCTCAGTGAGCTGACACAATGACAAGAAAAATGCCATGTCGACATAAGAATAACAGAATAATATTTGTTGAAAAACAAATTGTTTCCTTCCTTCCTTCCTTCCTCCCTCCCTCCCTCTTTCTTTCTTTCTTTCTTTCTTTCTTTCTTTCTTTCTTTCTTTCTTTCTTTCTTTCTTTCTTTCTTTCTGTGAGTGGTATGTGTGTGTGTGTGTGTGTGTGTGTGTGTGTGTGTGTGTGTGTGTGTTGGTGCATACATGCCACAGGGAGTATGTGGGGTCAGAAAACAACCTTGAGTGTTCTGGGTTTCTTCTTTGCTTTGTAGCTTTTTCAGACTTTCATACATCAGGGATCAAGTCTGTAAATTCACAAAAATTCTGTTCTCTTCCTCCCATATAGAGGTAGGAATTCTGGGATTATGGACATTCAATAATATTTCTCCTTTGGGCATCCAAACACAGGTCATCACATTTGTGTATTAAGCCTTTTACCCATTGAACAATCTTCCCAGTCCCAAATTGTTGTATTTCCAAGACAGCTCTTAAAATATCTGCTGCTTAGTAGAGAGATCTAGTAGAGAGCATCCATAATGCTTTCTATCCTGAGTCAGAAGGGTTTAAACATGTGATAAAATTTCACTTCCATACTTCAAAGAGGAATGATGTGATTAAGAATCCACAGATGTGATTAAGTCTCCTAATTAGTTGATTTAATTTCATCCAAATTAAAATTATTCTGGCTAGGAATAATCATATCAACAATTTAAGACTTATTTTATAAGTCAGAATAATACTTTTAAAAGTCAGTGAAGCAGGTAAATGTAGTGGTTTGAGAATCATATTATTGGTTTCTAGAAATCAAGAGGAAACATCCATTGATACATCCAACATGCAATGGCCAACATCCATTAAGATCTTAGGAAATCAGTTATAGCTCTGCAAGAAACTAAATTCTGAACTTAATCAATGAATGGTAGAAAATAATGCTGAGACTTAAATGAGGTCATATGTCCAGTACTTTGAATTTTGCTACCTGAAACATTCTGTAGAGAACCATTCAGTATGTACCTCATTTCTTAAATATGGAAATTCCAAAGCTCACACTAAATAGTAATAATTTAAATTGCTTTGCTGGCTGTAATTAGAAACGTAACATTGTTGTATGGCACTATACCCTATTAGATGTGAACAAATGGTCTTCTGGAGCCATGAAGAGAACACATGACAAACCAAATTAAGGATAGTAACGATTTCTACTTTGTCAAATCAATGACTAATATTGGGTTAATGACAGGAATATGAGTGATGGATTACTTACAGGAACAGAAATAAATCAAAGACAGCTCTGTTGCACAAGCCCACCTCAGCATGCAAACTGTAATACTGGAATGCACTGTATATGTGTTACAGGCAGACCATCAAATTGAACAGCATCCCTTCCACGTTGCTGAGTTGGACTGAGCCTTTTTCTAGTCATGTGGTGTTGATCTGAATGCATCTCAGAATTCCTTGCAGCTTATATATACTTAGAGACAGAGGAACTCTAGTGAAACAGTACAGTGTCAGAGGCTTCAGAAGCCATTAATTTCCTTAGTTCAGAATTTAGGAACTTCCTGCAGGATGGACTTTGCACTTACCTTTAACACATCCTGTTTTTTCATCTCCCTGTAAACACCAAGGGTCTTCAGTTTTCCTGCAAGAAGGAAGGATTTATTGTTGGATGAAACAGCTACTAAATAGACAACAGAAAATTAATACAGCAGAATATGGGCAGGTATCCAACAGTGTTCTAATACCAATGCTAAATGGCCCTGATGTCATAGAAAATAATGATGATTAACATAATACATATTCTTTTTCTCATAGAAACCTTGCTCAGTCACATTAATAAAGATTTTATTCGAAAAGAAAATCCAGTTTCAGCACATCTCTCAATAAACCCTTCCTAGGGAAGTTATACTCCTTTCCCTTTTCACTTGTGTTTTCGTCTATTTAGAAAGTGCTAAATATGCTATTAATCCATACTGTTTTGTTCTACTTCCTCCACAACAAAGTTCTTGCTACCACAAATGAATATTAAGGAATAATGTAAGCAATATCATGAAGGGTTATAGAAATAATTCAAAGTGCACAGCAATGACTAAATAGAAATCTAAAAGGCTATGTGTAATCTATGAATATGGTAAAATGCAAAAAAACCCATACATGTAATATATAAAACACAAGCAGATTAAATGCATGAATATAAATAGTGTTCATTTTCATGAGGAAAATTTATTTTCTTTTAATAATTTCTGATTTTTTAAAAAAAATTTGGTTCTTATTTTCCCATTCATCTGTAAGCAACCCAAATATACTAACTGACTGTTTTCTGATAATTATTCATTCTAATTAATGTGTCACAGTGTAACACATAAGAACACTAGTAAGAGTTATGAACTTGTGGTTGAATTAGTAATTTAAGCCAAAATTAAATCAAAACATAAAAATAAAATTATAAACAAAAATGGCAGTAAAATGGTAATAGGAAAATGATATTTTATCCTTCTCAACACTCTTTCATAGAATCCAAAACTATCTTTTTCCCATAAATTTATTATCATTAAAAAGTAATGTTCCATTAATTTCACTATGAAAATAGCTCCAAGATACTATGTACATAGGACAGGGAACTTCAACCATGACATCAAAACATTGCAGCTGCCCAAGTAAAGCCAGAACAAGAACAACAACAATCAAGTTGATATGCCTAAATGGATGGAGGTAGTATTACAAAGTCCTGCACAAATGAAGTATTGTAAGTAGTTAGTTGATAGTGAGAGACGGAGAGTCACTCTTTTCCAGCAACTGTTGTAGAATCCCAACTGTCATCTCTAAGCATGTGCAAGTGGGTTTAAGACAAAATGAACTCAGGAGGTTGTATTTACATATACACGCATGTTCTTCTGCAACAATAAGAAAGAAAGAATCTTAAACTCAAGGGAATGGCAGGATTGTGGGAATATTAGGAGAGAGAAAGTTAAGAGATAGAAATGGAGAAAATGTAATACTCATGTAAGAAATCCTAAAATAAAATTCAGAAATGCAAAACCAATGGAAGACTCATAAAACATACAATATTGAAAATTTGGATGAATTACAATTTACAACTGAAACTTCATGAATAGTAACAATGTTATTTTTGAACCATATCCATTAATTATAGGAATGAAAAAACTAGTTGAAATAATGTAATATTGAAGGAAGAAATTTCACAGTGAGTCATGACAGGCCTGGCTAGAAGAAGTATGTTTACAAGATAATGTGATAGGAATATAGAAGTTGTAGGGATATGAGAAGCATCCTGTGTGACAGGATATGGATAAGCTTTGTATAACACCATGTCCCTTTACTTACTGGGCTTGTTTGCCAAAGATGCTTTTGGAAGAGACCAGTGAGTTTGCACAATGGGGGGTATTATTCTTCTGTCCATGCTAAGACTGTTTTAGTGTAAAAGTATGTTTCCTGAGAGAAAATGGCATATAAAATATTGAAATTCACATGAGGGTAAGACCAGATAACTACAAAGTTTCTGTGTTATTTCTTGTCTATTTTAGCTACAAGAAAATGCAGTTGAAGTTTATATAGACTCTAAATTTGATAGTCTGGCTATAAAATTATGGTGTAATTTGAACTCACATCTATCAACTTAAGGAATTCAGTAAGAATATTTGAATAGATATGTTTCATAAAACAAACAATAAAAAGAGGACATCTTAATTAGCCTTTTCTCCTGAGAATTATGAAATAATTAATAGAGTTAATGAAAATATCTAGCAAGTTAACAAATACTTCTGGCCGAGGGAATTGTTTTAATCCACTTGCAAAAAAAAAACAAAAAAACAAAACAAAAACAAAACAAAAAAACTATCCTGTATCCTAATATCTGGATTAGTACTAACTGAAATGTTAGTAAAATTGTGGCTATAAGTATTAAAAGTATAATCATGCTAAATAAATACAAACTGTATTATCTAATTATATTTGAACCTGTCAAAGAATTTTATCTATTTACATCTTCATATTTAATTAAAATATACTTGTCTCTAGCCTCTTTGTTAGATATGTGTTCATTTGTGTTTGGGGTTCAATTTTGTAAGCCAGTCTTTAAGAAAACATAAAGGAGAGTTACCCTTTCTCCACATCCTTTCCAGCATAAGCTGTCTTCAGTGATTTTGATCTTAGCCATTCTGACAGGTGTAAGGTGGTATCTCAGAGTCATTTTGATTTGCATTTCCCTGATGATGAGGGATGTTGAACAATTCCTTAAATGCCTTTCAGTCATTCGCATTTCCTCTGGTGAGAATTCTCTGTTTAGCTCTATAGCGCATTTCTTAATTGGACTATTGGGCATTTTGAAGTCTAATTTTTTTGAGTTCTTTATATATTCTTGATATCAGCCCTCTGTCAGATGTGACAGGTATGGATCTATTTGCAGCCTTCTACATGTTCACATCCAGTTATACCAGCAACATTTGTTGAAGATGCTCCACTGCTGGTAGGGATGCATGCTTATACAGCCACTTCGGAAATCAATATGGCACGTCCTTAGAAAATTGGGAATCAATCTCCCCCAAAACCCAGCTATACCACTCTTGGGCATATACCCAAGGAATGCTCAATCATACCACATGGGCACATGCTCAGCTATGTTCATATCAGCATTGTTTTTAATAGCCAGAACCTGGAAACAACCTAGATGCCCTTCAACTGAAGAATGGATAAAGAAAATGTGGTACATATACACAATGGAGTACTACTCAGCAGAGAAAAACAATGACATCATGAAGTTTGCAGGCAAATGGATGGATATAGAAAAAAATCATCCTGAGTGAGGTAACTCAGACTCAGAAATACAAACATGGTATGTACTCACTCATAGGAGGATACTAGGTGTTAAAAAAGATGACTAGACTGCTACTCATAACTCTATGGAGGCTACCTAGGAAACAGGACCCTAAGAAAGACACAGGGATCACCCAATGACAGAGAAATGGATGAGATCTACATGACCAACCTGGACATGACTGGGGGTAATGAAGGACAAGGGGAAAGAGAGCATAGGAGAGCGGGAGATCAAGAACAGAGAGGGAGAACAAGGAAAGAGAGACCATGATAAATGAAGACCACATGGGAATAGAAAGAAGCAAAGTGCTAGAGAGATTCCAAGAAATCCACAAAGATACCTCCACAATAGACTACTGGCAATGGTCAAGAGAAAGCTGCAACTGAACTACTCTGGTGATAGGATGGCCAAACACCCTAACTGTCCTGTTAGAATTCTCATCCAATGACTGAGGGAAGCAGATGCAGAGATCCACAGCCAGGCCCCAGGTGGAGCTCCAGGAGGGATTGTATGAGCAAGAATTGTTGAGACTATGATTGGAAAAAAGCACAGGGACAAACAGCCAAACTAATGGAAACACATAAACTATGAACCAATAGCTGAGGAGCCCCCAACTGGATCAGGCCCTCTGGATAAGTGAGACAGTTGATTATTGAACAGTTTGGGAGGCCCTCAGGCAGTGGGACCAGGACCAGTACTTATCAGGACCTGTACTTAATACATGAGCTAGCTGTGGGGATATGCAGCTGGGGCTTATGCAGGGATACTTTACTCAGCCTGGAAGGAGGATACCAGACTTTCCTGGACTGAATCTACCAGGTTGAGCTGAATCCCTAGGGCAGTCCTTGCCTTGGAAGCGATGGGAATGGGGAGTGGGCTGGAGGGATGGTGAAGGGGGGCGGGACAAAGGAGGACAGGGGAATCCATGGCTGATATGTAAAATTAAATTTAAATTATAAAGTAAAAAATAGTTGAGAAAAAAGAAAACATAAAGGAATAAAAGTCAATGTCTTCAGCATCTGACCACCTGAGATCTGAATGCTATAAACTCAGGTATGTCCACTATACTTTTCAAACTAGAGTTAGCAATAATGACATCAATATATAGAACTACTACATCTTGATATTCTTTTCTATTGTATGCAATATTATCTTTGTACAGTGGCTTGAATGTTAAGTCACCACAATTGCCACAGAAAGGCCATAGAATTCTATTTGATTTCCTGATGGAAAAAAAATTATCTGTGGAGTTCTGAAGATTTCAAGGCTGATATTTTCAGACTTTCTATATCCATCACATGGCCTGGAAGTATTTTCATTACATTTCTTTGCATTTCAAAACATTTTGGCAGGCTCTGCATGATAACATTAGGAACCTGGCATCAGCAACAACAGAAGGAAGATGTTAGTTGGAATCAGATGATGACATAGAATGGAATGTGAGAAACATGGAAAATATCTAATAGCTTCATCAGTAGTGTTCAGTGACCAACAGGTACAGAGAATGTTACTGCAGTGGAAGAAGCTATATGATATATTCCTGAGTGATCAATGTAAATATCAATCATGAAATATACAACATCGGCAGTGTAGCCCTTATCTGATGGACCAGGCAAGAGTTGCCAGACTGAAATGACAATCTTATAAGGTGATACAACCCTGGACATAGAAGCAGCCTGGCAGAAGAACTTTGACAAGTGCTCTGACAGGAAGTAGAGTAAGAACTAGACAGTCATTCTCCAGAAGTTCTATCCTCAAGATAGGTAGCATAGGAAAACATACTGAACATAGTTGCCAGCCTCATCCTCTTCCTTTTTGGATGTCTTCATGTCTAATTTTAGGCACTTTCCATGCTGAGAGGCCCATATATAAATGAATCCAAAGAAGTCAAGGCTCCTCACAGGATGGTTTCAAGCATGTAAAACAATGTGAGGAGCATGCATACTATTAACAATGTGAGCAATTTTCCTTTGACATAAAACAATAATTTTGTACACCAACAGTCCAAATAAGAAATGGGCTATAGAACTAAACAGAGAATTTTCAACAGAGGAAGTTCAAATAGCTTACAGATATTTAAGGAAATGGTCAACATCCCTAATTATCCAGGAAATGCAAATCAAAATGACTCTAAGATACCACCTTACACCTGTCAGAATGGCTAAGATCAAAAACACAGAAGACAGCTTATGCTGGAGAAGATGTGGAGCAAGCGGTACTCTCCTCAAATGCTGGTGGGAATGCAAGCTTGTACAGTCACTTTGGAAATCAATATGGTGCTTCCTTAGAAAATTGGAATCCATCTCCCCCAAGACCCAGCTGTAGCACTCTTGGGCATATACCCAAGGAGTGCTCAATTATACCACAAGGACATTTGCTCAGCTATGTTCATATCAGCATTGTTTGTAATAGCCGGAACCTGGAAACATCCTAAATGCCCTTCAACTGAAGAATGGATAAAGAAAATATGGTTTTATATCTTTTTAATATTAACTATTAAATATAAATTAAAATGCAGATGAAAAATTATTTTAAACTTGCTTTACCACAAGGAAGTTAAAATCAATTATGTTTAGTAAAATTATAAAGTATAAAATGATTATAGTAATTGAATTCAGAGAGAGACACCATCTTACTAATAGAGATAGGAGAGAATGGTCTTCTATTGTTTTTCTCTTTTGCTCACAGAAAGTAATTGAACATTTGAAGATATGGGAGAATTTGTTGTCAAGCATATTGATCAAAGGGCCAGAATACATGCTTATGTTTTCTCTGTATCACAATTTTAAATATAGTTATAGCATGAGTATTTCATGAAGATATTATAGCCTCTTCTAGGTTTCTAAGATAATGTCATATCCAGAACTTATGATTCTCCATTTTACTATCTGCCACTAGGAATTCAGGTACATACTTGTTTTAATGTCAAATGAGGGAGAAATTAAAATGTAGGAGGGAAATTCGAGTCTCATAACAGATGCTACATATTTATATTAGAATATTTACATTAATTCAATAATGCCTGGATCCTCTCACTTAATGCGATGGTATGCTAATTCACAGGTCTTTTAGAATTTACCATTTTATATTAATGAGAGAGCAGATCAGTACTTGTATTGAACAAGAGAAGTCACTGAAGTTGGCTTTTGAAATGAAATCAGGTTGTTTGACTCTTTATGTAAAGTTAAGATTTCTTCCTCTTTTGTTAGACACTAAATAATTTCATTAGAATTTAAAAATGAACAGTTAGATCCCATGCTATCCTTTTTAATCAACTTCATTTTATTTTTCTTAATTTTAAACATAGTTACTGTAGCCCACCAAAATGTTAATTTCTCTAAATTTCATGGCTGATAATCAATGTTTACACTGTAGTATCATTTAGACAATTATTTTGTTGTGACCCATTCCCAAAACAGAAGCCATAATTCAAACAAGACATGTGAAGAGTCATTAATGTGAGCATTCTACCTAACATAGTTACAAAGAATGTATTATTTTCTGGTGAGATATAAAAATTATCAAATAAGGGGAAAAATGTTCACAAAAACCATAGAGTTATAATTGGATATTTATTGTTAAAGAGAGTAAGAAATGAATATTTAAGTTAATTTCTAAATATAAATGAGATTGGACAAATTATTAGACTACATATTTAAAATATGAGAGTAAAGAAGTGATATATTCATAAATCCAATGATTACACAATCTTTAACACATTAGACACATGTTAAGAAGACATCATAATGGAAAAATAGCTGAGCAGATATGCAAATGAAATAGGAGGAACTTGAACAATCAATAGAGTTCAATTGTTCAAACTCTTCCACGTGTGAATAAAGCTTTAGAGTCAATAAAAAACTTCAATTTTATGCCTATGTGTTTTAAATGGCTCAATTTCCTAAGCCTATACTTTGTTGAAATGTACTTCATGAAAAAATAGCATAAAATCTTTTATGTATCTCATTTCAACTTATAGAATATATATATATATATATATATATATATATATAGTCTAATTTGTGATTTTTATGTTCTAAATATATATAATCACTAATCATACCATTATATATGTTGATAAAAATTTGATTAAGTTTTCTAGTAATTATATCTATATAGTATCTCAAGTAATCTTTTGGTTCATAACACTGTTACAAAAGAATGTTCTTTTTTATTAAAAATTCTCATAGTTTTTGTTGTTGTTGTTGCTGTTGTTTGAGACAGAGTTTCTCTGTTTAGCTTTGTGCCTTTCTTGGAACTCACTCTGTAGCCCAGACTGCCCTCAAACTCACAGAGATTCACCTGCCTCTGCCTCCTGAGTGCTAGGACTAAAGGCATACACCACCACCACCTGGTTTTCATGAAGTTTTAAAGAGAAAGAATACTGTCTTTATTCACTATTAGTTACTACTCTTTGGCTACTTTCCAGTGCCCTTATTATAAAATATTATTTGTTTATTTTAATGCACACACACACACACACACACACACACACACACACACACACACACACACACACACAGCTTTATTTGCTTTTACTCCAGTAACTAGCAATATGTGACTAATGCTGGTATTAGCCATTTTCTAGCAAAGATCTCTATGACACCAGTTTGGTGAACACACATTTACTATTTGGAACAGAAGTTGCATAAACGGAGTCCACAAACACCATTACAGAATGCACATTTGTATTTATTTTTTAGGAAAAAGTTTAGGGGAGAAGTGCTCAGAGTCCCTTTTATCCACTTAGTAGAAAGATAGCATACAGTGAAGGAAGCAAAACCTGAAGTGGAAATACTCTGTCCTGCTGACAAGCATTCAGAACACTTTGGGGATCTTATTTATGGTTCACAGTTACTAAGATTTTTGTCAGTATGACATGTACCATAGGACCATGTTAATAAGATCTGAAGTGGTTTTCAGTTATGTAGATGATTATCCTTAATCAAATTGTCTAAAGTTTACTTTACATAACAGGAACTCCAAAAATAATACAACGGTGTTTTTTAATGTTTATACACACACACACACATATAGTTGTCTTAGCAAATGATGTTTCAGAACTTCTACTCAGAAAGAGGTTTTGTTTTTTCAAAGCTTGCATTCTTCTCATCCACTTCCATATAAATAATTGCATCTGATAATATTTTTCCATTTCTTGAAAACGTTATTCAGATTTTCCACATTTTTCTCTTTATTTCTATTATATATCCAATGACAAATATTGAAGTAAAATGCTGAGTTTTGAGTTACAGATAGATTACTAACTGGGTCTTCCAAAAAATACCATTCTGTGATGTTCATAAAAAATTTCCTGGATGTACAGATGGAGACAATTTTTTTTATGATTTATACATCTTATTTCATATATATACTTGCTTAGGGGTTGTTTTGGACTTTGTTTGTTTAGTTATTCTGTGTAACACCTGCTCCCAGTGCCCCCACATGCCAGAGGACATTGGATCCCTGGAATTGGAGTTACATGCAGTAGTGAGATACTTTGTGGTGTTGGAAACTGAACCTGGGTTCTTTCCAAGAGCAGTGAGATCTCTCATAGAATGTCACAGGATGATAATTTAAATAAAACTACAGGGGGAGGAAGACCTGGTTCAGTGTTTAAGAGCATTTGTTGCTCTTGTAAGAAAAATTTTCAGTTCCCAGTACCTTCATCATGCCTAACAATTATCTAGAGCTTCAGAACAATTTTCTAGCCTTGGGGAACAGTCACACACAGCAGCACGTATACACACATGGAGACAATCACCAATACACAAAAATATAAATAACAAAACCAAAAAATTGTTTAGTTGCTATGAGTATAGATTTCCTTTTGTATCAAAGCTCTTGTAGTCAGTGTGAGGATGTGATAGCTTTGTTTCATTTTCTCTGGTCCTCAATGGCAACACTAGCTCCTCTAGATTTGAAAAATAATGAAGTATTCATTATTATTTTATCATCTCAGTGCCTAATATTTGCTTGATCTTTAATATCTAGGCAAGCATGTACAACTTAGATTTCAACAAGACAAAGGGACAGAGAATTTTACAATAATACACATTTCCTTCTTTTGTCTCAGCTCCTTAGCACACAGAGACTTTGGGAGCCCTGGATCCAAATTCCCCTCACATCATTGTATATCAAGATGTCTGCTATAAACTCAAACACCTTCTTTCAACCTCTGTTTGCCTGCCTAACTCAGCAAATAATTCATGAATCAAGGAAAGACTAATGCAGGATATGCTAATTGGTTTATTCTAAAGAGTATTATAATACCATCAGGAGCACAAAATACAACTTGTTTAGAGAAAAACTAGAACAAAGAAAATTGCTAGTACAATTTTGAATGAAAAATTACTCATAAAGAGAAAGACAAAATTTATTTCTAAAATTACATCTAAGGGATACTTTTGAAAATGTTCACAATCAGATACATAGCAACAAAATGGAAACCTACACAGTCTGATGAAGCAATCAGTATAGAAAGGACAAAATAATAGGGAATGGATTATATTTATACTTTATATATACTGTAGCATTCTTCCGTTAGGGATAGAAGCACAGGAGTCTACAAGATTGTCATTGGTGAGACATTCAAATTCAGCAAAAGTGCTTCTTTCAAATTGAACATAATGATAAACAGTAAAATATTTATTAAGTAAAATATATTAAATGATTACAACAATATTGAGTCTATAACTATTAAGACTGAAACACATCTGTCCTTCATTTAAGCAAGAGAGCTATTTATAGTAGACAGTTACAGAGAAATTGATGTGGTTTCTTCTTTCCTAGCTAACAGGCTAGAGATGGAAGCTCTCTAAGAAGGGAGCTCTCTGCCATCATTTACCATCTTCTTTAGCCCAAAATCTCAGAAGCTCTACTATAACTAAGTATCTATTAAATTGTAATTACATCAACATTTTCCACCCTCCATTTTTGAGGTGCCAACTCCATTCTAAATGCAGCAGAGTACAATAGAATGTCTAGTTTTCTTTATCATTACCTTGACAGTTCCAGGGAAGATATATTTTTTCGAGAAAGAAATATAGAATTTCAAGTGCAATGGAATCTAAAATCTACAAGGGGGACCCCAGCAAAGATTCCTAGTAATGGAAGACACAGAGCCTAACTGTGCATGCTCCGTAACCAGGCAAGGCTTCCATTGGTGGTACTGGAACACTAACCCAGCTACAAATGCTGTGACCTAGAATTTGTTTTGCCTGAACACAGCCCACAGAATCAACTAAATACACCTCATAGTGGGTTAAATATATTGAACTAACAATCGGGAAGCCTGTATTGTTCTGACCTAGAACCTCTGCATATATATTATGGTTGTGCAGCTTTCTCTTCTGGTGGGATTCCACACAGTGAGAGTAGGGGCTGTCTCTGACTCTTTCCTTTTCGTTGGGACCCTTTTCCTCTTATTGGGTTGCCTCATCCAAATTTGATATGAGGGTATGAGCTTAGTTTTATTATAAGTTATTATGCTATTTTTTGTTGATATCACTGGGGGGCCTGCTCTTTTCTGAAGGGAAATGGAGGAGGAGGAGGTAGAGGAGGAAGAGGAGGAGGAGATATGGGGGAGGGAGAGGTTGAGAAAGAAAGGGAGGAAAAGAAGAAGAAACTGTGGTTGGGATGTAATATATAAGAGAAGTATAAGCAAACAAACAAAATTAACAAATTATTCATTGCTTGTGGTAGGTTGAATGTGAATGGTTCTTACAGGCTCATATATTTGATATTTTGTTCTCTAATTGGTGTAACTGTTTGGGAAGGATTAGGAGGTGTGGCCTTCTTGAAGGAGGTGTGTCAATTTGAGTAGGCTTTGAGGTTTCAGAAGTACATGTCATTCCCAGTTGGTTCTTTCTCTGTCCCTTCTCTGTCTCTGTCTGTGTCAATCCCTCTGTCTCTCTCTGTTTTTCTCTCTCTTTCTCTGTCTTCTCTCTCTCTCTCTCTCTCTCTCTCTCTCTCTCTCTCTCTCTCTCTCTGATTCATGCCTATATATCAGCTGTAAGTATTCAACTACTGTTCAACTATCATGCCTGTCTGCCTAGTGCCATGCTTTCTGTCACAATTGCCATACACTCAATTAAATTATTTCTTTTATAAGTTTTCTTGGTCATGGTGTCTCATTTGAGTATTAGAACAATATCGAAAATAGTACTATATATGACTGGATTAATTTGGGATGTAGCTCAGATAAGGGAAAATTATTGAATGCAGTAGATTATTTTTTTCTGTAATAACAGAGATATGTAGTTCTATGACAGACAAATGTTAAAATGTAAAACAAGATATTTGATAGGTAATTCAAAAAAATTAGGCACCTCAAAAATTCCTAAAATGTTCTGCTTCTTGGTAGGTAATAAAAAAAAATGTCAGTTTCCTGTAAAGAGTTACATTCACAGCAATATGTCCAGACATATTACAATACCCAGTAATAAATGGAAGGATCAAAAATCACCCCAAAGATCAGCTTTTGGACATACCTAAGAAAGATTATCTAGATGTGATTGCCATTTCATCATGCCTGCAATGGACAATATTAATTAGGCTATCTGAAACGGGAAAACCAATAATGGTATTTGGTGTCACTATTCTCTTGGGGTCCTGAAGTGCCTCCATCAATTTCTTCTCCTTGACTGAGGGTTCAGCTTAAAGAGCTTCCTCAGACTACAGAGTACTCCTTCAAAGTGTAAGCTGAAAGCAAACCCTTACTCCAAAAAGATACTTGTGTCATGGTATCTAAACAAAAACAATAATAAATCATAATCTAAGACAGAAAAATGGCACACAGAATGTGACAAATTACTGTGATAAACCTGAGTCTCAAGTCTTTGGAAACTAGTCTATGGGAAAATCATGTAAGAGTTTAAATTATGGAATATAAAAACCCTAAATGCTGTAATTAGTGTGGAATTTTGAGAAATTAAAGGAAAAAATACCAAGACCATTATGAAGAGTGAAAGGACAGTTCATGACTTTTAGGAGTAGAGGAGGGAATTCTACCAGGAATTAAACTAGGAGCCCTAAGTGATAGTCTCACAAAGAATCTGTCTGAATTTTGCTAATGACATGAGAAATTTATTGAAATTAAATTTAAAGACAATGAGCTTATTTGTTTGGCAGATGTCACAGGCTGTTTCAGGCCATGATGTAATTTCAGGAGATGGTAACTGATAATTCAGACATCACTCCACCAGGTGAATAATTTTCTGATGGAAGAATACTTTTAAGCACATCTTATGGACCACAGACTCTGAACACTGTTGCTACTCCATGTAATTTTACATGTATAAAAATAGCTGTAGAATCACCCCATTATTGTGCATTTTCATGTAATATATGCATGCAATCTTATGATCACAACTCAATCTTATAGGCACATATATCTGTGAATAGTCAAGAAGAGGACTTCTCATTAAAGTGTATAATTCTGATGAAGAGAAATACACTAGAATATGCTTTATAAGTAGATCTATTGTTCCACATGGACTGTAAGACCCTTAGAAGGATGTTTTGTTTCTTTACTCAGAAAATAACAATTTCTTCCCAGTCTAGAACAAGCTACATATAATTAGCTGATTTATAACCTTAGAGCAATTTCAAACTAAACTAAACTCCTCTGCAAATGCCTCATGAGATTAACCTCCACAAAAAAGTACAAAAGGACATATTCCCAGATCTCTAATCATAGAACCAAGGTCAGACACAAAGCAACCTTGGTGCCTATACTTCACTTGCTAAGTCTGGCTAATAAAGACTAGTTTCTTTAGCAGCATGTCTCACTGGGCACTGTGCCCCTGGCCTCAGGTCACAGCCTGTATATCAAGAACCTCGAGGTTGGGCATTGCCATGGTCACTCACTACTCTCAGATGTGGCTTTTATGTTTGTTGGTTTCTCAAGCCTATTAGATTTATACATAGCTGTGTAGAGCAAAGGAGAAGGATGAAGGAATCAGAACTTAGAGAATTAGAACTTAAGAGAAGAATTATAATTTAGAAGAACAAAAAGTACATATATATGCACAAACAGTACATATTTGAATTTATTCCTTTTCTAGAAATACCCCTCAGATAGAAAAATTGTAATCTGACTATGCTGTGGCCTTTTACTTTGAACTCTGACTGCAGCCTTTGGAGCTGGTCTCCAATTGGCCGCATTAGGCAGAGGAAATTTCAAGACAAGAGAGCATTCAGGCTGTGGCATGGCTAATGCTAACTGTTGTTATCTTTGTCTACAGTGAGACAGAGTAAAAGTGAGGCAGAAAGATTAAAAATTAGTCATTTGCTGAGGAAAACAGTATGAGAAAGTTTAAATGTGCAGTCAAAGCAGGCTAGAAAGCATTTTTAACTCCTAAAAAAAAAAGCCTATCACAATTAAAAAGAAAACTGATATCTTGTACAGGGACAACACAAAAGGTACCCTGTTGGCAAGGGGCATGAATAGAAGTATATATTTTATAAAATTGCAAGTTGATTTGAAAGGTAAGAGTATAAAATGAAACACAACACTGCTACTGAACTGTCTCTTGTTTATTTAAAGCAGCTGCCTAAGAAAGTATTACCTCAGGGTCAGTACAGAGACACTGATGGAAATGCAGTCCAAAAAAGGTGTCAGGCTTTGTCTTCAGCTAAGAGCAGAACCTGTAAGTATTAACCACATGGTACTTGTTTTAAAGGCATGAAATATGAATGGCATTACAGATTCTTCCACTATAATTTCGGAGACTTGCTGAAGCCAGAACATTTGAGGCACAATTAAAAATCCCTGTTTAGAGATCACAAGAAGCCAGTGGGAAAGTAGAGACCCAGAATCTTGGAGATGTTAAGACCATAAGATATATGAAGAGGGAGTCTAAAAGCATAGGGTGGATCAGGCCTATAAAAAATGTTGTGTGTCTCAGATAGCAAAGTTAGAGGAGGAGTACAAACCAAGCTCAGATGACTCTACCATGAGTCCCACTTGCACATGAAATTCTAAAGGGTTTTATTAAATAAGAAACACAGAGCCAAATGCAGAGTTAAGAGACCAGAGATCAGAGCAGTAGCCAAGAGCTAAGACCACCTTATTTTACCACCTGCTGCCATTCTTCCCCTGCGAGAGAGACCTTCTTCCTGTGTCCTGTCTTTTAATTGCCTTTCTTTTCTGTCTTTTTATTGGCTCTAAACCCAACCACACAATTCTCTCATCACTGTCTGTCTATACAGACCTCCAGGTCTCTATGTTTGGTACTGGGATTAAAAGTTCAGGTCACATTGCTTTGGGTGTGTCCTTGTCCACAGAGACTCTGCCTGCCATGTGATCAGATTAAGGGTGTGTGCTACCACCTCCTGAGTCCTGCTTATTGCTCACTGTGACTTTTGAACTCCAGGTAACTTTATTAACATACAAATAAAATCACATTTCAACACCAATAAAATATCACCATATCCACTGTGGTAGGGCCCCTAATGGTCAAGGAATAAATAAACAGAAAATCGCCATACTGGCAGAACAATGTCTTTGACTGACCACTTGTCACCTTCAATCTTCCTCTTGTTTAGTAGACCTTTCTAGGGACCTTAAAACAATGGCAAAGAGGACAGTGTGTGGTTTAGTCTCTGCCCAAAGCCTTATGTGACACTTTGTTACGTATCCCAAGTGGCTTTCCATTCCTCTGCCTCTGGGCCATCATTAGAATCCTGCTGTAGGGTTTTTAAATAATCAATGAAATTTGGAGTCACTATGTATGAACTGCATATCAACAAATATCAGTCTTCAGTACTTATCCCTTAGTTCTTTGGAACAGAAGTTTGGCTGAATCTCCTCACATAATAAAATCCATTTTCTTGAAGAAACCTTGCTTCATTTCTGGTTATAACCACACGATAATAATTTCTGGTTATTGCATTGGCAATAAGATGGAGAGAAAGGCAGAGACAGAGAGAAATAGAGGAAACAATAATACTACTAAAAAATAAACACTGCCACTTCATATTCATGGTGGAAATGTATTAGACTCACTTAAGACCCAAGAAGCAGTGAGTTCATATTTTATAATCACATAAAATTCTTCATCATTAAAAATATAACAGTTAGCAAATGTACAAAAGATAGAATTCTCCATTTATGAGGATGATATATTATAAAATGCTAATGGGTAAAATATTACAGGTACTATAGAAGGAGTTACATAATATCAATATACATTTACTAAGTATTCAACTTTTCATAGAAAGCATCTAATGTTTTATCATTGGTGTATACTTACCTGCTAGAACTTCACTGTTCAAAAAGGTGTTTGGAATAGTGCTTCATAACACTCTTGTGTATTTATTTTTCTAAAAATGTAAGAAGCATTAACTAGTTGATTAATAGAGAAATATGCAGTGAAACATGTAGAAAGGTTCACTTACTCATAAACACTAAAATTTCTTAAATATATGTATTATTCCATATTGAAACATATGTAAAATAAATCAGTAAAAATAAAGATTTCACTACTTCAACATTGATCTAAAACAGTTATTACACATTCCTTTTAGAAGCAGGTTATATTTATCTAATTCATTGGTCTTCCTATAATAAAGCAATAGTCTTTTTCATAATTATTACTAGATATACATATGTTAATAGTATATCTAATTGTCGCAATAAAGTTCAATTAATACATTTCCGACACAAAAAGTATGGGAAGAATAAATACACTGTGAAGATGTTATGCTCCCATTGGTTTAATAAAGAGTCAACTGGCCAATAGCTAGGCAGAAAGAGGTTAGATGGAAGAGCCAGACTGAGAGAACATGGGAAGAAGGAGGTCAGAGTCACCAGCCAGACACAGAGGAAACATGATATGAGTATCCCATGCTGAAAAAATATATCACAATGTTGTAGAGATTAGAAAAGAAATATGGGTTAATTTAAGTTGTGAGAGCTAATTAGTAATAAGCTTAAGCTTTCAGGCAAATAATTATAGTTAATAATAAGTCTCAGGGTGGTTATTTGACAAAGTCCAAGACAACTATCACTTGGTTATTCTTTTTTATTTTTTCTTTTTCCCCTTGGTTAGTTTGATTCTAAGTTTCTTGACTGTTTAGACTCTGCTGAATATTGTTCAATTTATAGCTATAGTATTTGACTAAATCTCTATGTTTATATCAAATGCTAATACATATTCAGAGTAAAATATTTAGAATGGAGCCCAGGTGTTCCATCTTTTACTTTGTTTTATTGTAATAACGTTTTAGAAGAAAATGGAGTGGGATTAAAGGAGCATATAACAAGAAATCATTTTATCTTTATTTTTGGTTGATATCAATCACTGATCCTAATTTCTCCCTAATATTTTATTTGTGACAAAAGGAAAGCCTGTTGATAGTCTTAGCAATTTGAAATGAGATAGAAATTTATTTTGTCACGGCAAGACTTATACTTGATTGTAAATGCTTATTTGAATACATGTTTCAACTCCCCCCTACCTCTGCAACCAGCATGGGAGTTAACAAGAAAAATAAGGAAAATTACTTTAAGCAAATCATTCCTAAGCAACTCAGAGAGGACAATGGAACAAAAAAAAAATCTAAATCCAGGCTCATATGTTGTATAAGATGTGTTGGATAAAAGAAATAATCAAGATTCAAAATGAACTCTTCTTTGTACAATAGCCATTTTACCTATAATATGTAATATTCTGGTCCTGGCACTCTTCCTCAAGACCCATGTGGGCAGAGATAAGAGTTAGGCTGTGGATTCTGAACTTGACATGGTATAAAACTGTTTACAAAGAGAAAGTCATAATGACATTTAAGATCTAGCAATTCAATGACTAAAATGGAATATTCTTATACAATGTTCTTAAGGAACTCTCAGCTCCACTCATCCCTCTTGGCCACATTTGTTAGCATTAGTATCAGGAGCTGAGTTGCTTCTTAGTCACTTCCCTTAACTCACTGATAGCAATGCTTATTTGTAAGACTAGAAATAATTACTGGGAATATATTCACCACAATTAATTCAGTGTTCTGGTTGGTACTTGTTTTAAAAATGAACCTTGTTTCCTTTATATCAGGGGTTATTAAGAAATCACAAATGTTTGGTGATTGAAGGAGTATATTGGGTAACTTTGAGAATGAAAACGTTCCATAGGCAATTTGGTAAATTTAAAACAAAATAGAATAAAATAGTCTGCTAAAGAACATTTCACTTCCATGTGAATTTTAAACAGAATATGTTTTAATATGAAACAACAATGAAATATCTAAATTAAACACATAACTGCATATAAATATAACATATATTATTTTGGTATATTATAATGGTTCTTCTTAATCTGATCACTTTCCTATTCACCAAATTAGAGCTGGTTTAGGGAAAGTTCTCTAAACTACAGGTCTTACTTAACATTAGTTCTTAAAAATAAAACTTATTTATTTTCACTATGAACAGGTTCAAAGGTAGATTAAAATGAACTTGTTTCACCAGGACACAGTATCCCTTCACACTGTAGTCTCCCTTTAAATAACATGCATTCTGTTTCCTTCATAATCATAACATCAACTAACATGTAGAACACAGCCTGTGAGCTCCTGTGACACAAAATCACCCAGGCCCAGCTTGGATGAATTGAAGAAACAACATAGAACCAAAACAAGAATGAGTCTCCAGTTGGAGCAACCTTTTCAATAAGTGCCCCAACTCACTTCTGCTCTTCTCCCATGAGAATCCCCACAGCCTCACTTGTTTATTTTTACTACATTCCTGCCACTACACTAACAAGGATTCATGGGGTCCAGCCCCTCTATAGTCTTCTCCCCAGAGTTCTAGAAGAGATGCTACTGCCGACGGATTATTCTGAGGGATACTCAAATACAGTGTGCTCTGCTCAATTGATTAAAAAGGCCTTGTTCTATTTGCATCCTCCATTCCTATGACTCTTACACACTTTCTGCTTCCTCTTCCATGAAGTGCCCTGAGATCTGGGTGGGGGAGGGATATGATGGAGACATCTCATTTAGTGGTGTCCTTTGAGGTCTCACTCTGTATAATGTCTGACTATGAGTCTCTGCATTTGTTCCAATCTGCTCCAGGAAAGAAAAAATAAAACAAAACAAACGAACAAAGAAAAAAAGAAAAAAACAAGGTGCAGGGCTCACAGCTACTTCTCTAGTACCTTGTCTGCCTGCATGCCTCCAGGTCCCACAATTATGATAATGGACTGAATCTCTGAACTTGAAGCTATCCCAGTTAAATGTTTTGTTTTTTGTGTTTTGTTTTTTTCTTTTTCTAGTTTTTTGAGACAGGGTTTCTTGGTGTAGCTTTGTGCCTTTCCTGGTTCTTGCTCTGTAGACCAGGCTGGCCTCAAACTCATGGAGATCCATCTAGCTCTGCCACTCAAGTGCTGGGATTAAAGGTATGTGCCACTACCACCTGGCTAAATGTTTTCTTTATAAGAGTTGCCATGGTAATATTGTCCCTTCACAACAATAGTAACCCTAACTAAGACAAGCAGAATATCATTAGGAGTCAGTTTATCTTTTTTATTTTATTATTTTTTTGGAACAATTGTATTTAGTTTTGCCCTAGGTCTCTATGCTATCCAGTTTGAGGTTTGCAGTCACCTAAGCAGTGATGAGTTCTATCACCTGGAATGGGCCTTAAGCAAATCAGCCATTGGTTTTTTACTCCCACAATCTTTATGCCACCATTGGCCTAGAAATGCAGCACATAATGTAGATCAAAGGTTTTGTGGCTAGTTTAGTGTCTACATTTCTGATTTGGTAGCCTGCCAAGTACCTTTCCATGTCATATATAATTAAATGGGGGTAAAGTTTCTTTATAGGCACCAGCATGAACTCTCCCATGTCCAGTGAGTTATGCTGTCATCAGGGATGAGGCATTGCTGTCAGTTTGTGGAAAGCAACCTATTGTCTTGGCAACAGCCTGGGTGTGGTATGAAATTTCCATGGAACCCCTTTGACCAACAACTGAATTGGATGTAACCCAGTCCTGGTACTAGAAGCTTTATTTGGTGACAAGAGATGATCAGTTTTGACTCCTTCTACTTCACGATTTAGAAATTTTACTAGGATCATCTTCATATAGTTAAGGAAGTTTCCAAAGAACTAGATAGCCATACCAACTTCCAAACGCTCCTCAATTCTAGCTGTTTCTCCTCTCATTGCCTCCTTTGACCGTATATTTAAATAAGAACCCAATGACTATAAGTACTACTGGCCTCAGTTCTCCAATAAAAAAGTACAGACAAATTGATTTGATGACAACATAAAATAAATATTTTTGTTGTCTACCAGAAATATGCCTCAATTCCCAGAATAGACACTACTTTGCAATGAAAAAAATATGCCAAGTATTGAGAGGCAGCATAGAAACAGCATGGCTATTCTAATAGGTGGTAAAATCAATGTCAGGAAAACCTAAGCAAGAGAGATCAAGTCACTTTATTCTTATCAAGGAAACAATCCATAAATATGACATTACAATTACAAACATGGACATAGTAAACACAGGTATGCCAAATTTATTAACACAAATACTCCTAGACAATGAGTTATAAGTAACCCCAATGCAGCAATAGTAGATGATTTCAATATCCCATTAATATGGAGGAATGTACTATCCTGAACTACAAGAAAATAGTGAAATATTGCCATGAAATGAAATTAAAGAGCAATTGAACTCTACAGATAGGTACAAAATATTTTTTCCAAATATTACATAGCATATATTTTTTCCTCAGAAGACCATGCAACTTATTCTAAAGTAAAGTACACACTAGGACAAAAGAAATGACACATTAAGTATGGGAATTTGAAATAATCTCCTTCATTTCACTCTAAAAAGGTGGAATAAAATTATAAATCAACAGTAAGATAAACTGGTAGAAAACACACAACCTTATTGGGATTAAATAAGAAACTACAGCTCATTAAGAAAATTAATAAAATAAATAAAATGTCTTATAACAAAACATGAAATATCAAAAAAACATGGGGATCAAAGAGACATTACTAAGAGATAAACTACTATAAGTGCCTATTTTCAAAGCCTAAGATTATTAATTGTTATGAACACTGAGACACTGGAAAAAAAAACAAAATTAAATAAAACCTAAAAGTAAGTATATAGAAAGAAATAGCTAAGACCATATTAAAAATTAATGAAATAAAATTAAAATCAATAATAAAATCAATGAAATTGAGCTGGTTCTTTGAAAAGATAAACAATATTCAAAATCTTTTAATCAAATTAACCAAAAGAGAGAAAATACAAATCTAAACAATAACAAATAAAAAGGAAGCCATTACAAGAGATTCCAATGAACTTCAGAAAACACTAAGATCATATTCTGAAAATCAGTACTCTCCAAAACTGAATAATCCAAAGGAGAGATATTAACCTTTTTTCCTTTGCTTTTCTTTTTGAAATTGAAACTAGAGGCTTCTCTCATGCAATATATTCTGACTACAGTTTCCCTTACCTCCACTTCTTCATATATTAGACCTACCAAATGTAAATCAGGAGGATTGAAATATCTTATGTATATCTATAACAGGCGCTGAAATTGTAATAATAATAATAATAATAATAATAATTATTATTATTATTAAATAACAACAACAATAATCTCCTGGTTAACACAATCCCTGATAAAGTAGGGTTAACTGTAGAGTTATATAATACTTTTAAAGAATCACTGAAACCAAGGCTTTTCAAATTATTCCATGAAACAAAAAAATGAGGAAACATTAATATAACTATAATAGCAAAAATATTGGATTATTTCCACTAAAATCAGGAACAAGAAAGGGATGTCTGTTCTGTGTACTTTTGTTCAGTATAGTACCTGAAGTCCTAAACAGAGAAAAAAATGAAAGAGAAGGAAATAAGTATCCCTATTTGCAAATGACATAATTCTGTATATAAGAACTCCCCAAAGACTCCACAAGAAAACTGTTAGAGCTCATAAACATTTTCAGCAATGCTGAAAACAAAATTAACGTTCACAAACATTTGCATTCCCATCTCCCATGGAATGAGAGAAGTATTTGCAACTGTTCATGTGAGAGGATTCATATCTATAATATATAAATGACTTAAAACAACTTAGCATCAAGAAATCAAACAACTGAATGAAAAACTACAGTGTATGTGAATAAAGAATTCTCAACAGATGACTGTTAATAGTAGATTGCCTGGTATTCTGGCTCTTACACTGCCCTCCACTTTGAACATTCTCTGAGTCATATATGCAGGGGCTGTGATTGAGTTTTATCCGTTTGATCTGGACTGCCCATGATCTATTGATCTCTGCATTTTGTCCAGTTGCTATAAAGATCATTTTCTTTTGGCTATCCTGGGTTTTTTGTTTTTCCATATGAAGTTGAGTATTATTCTTTCCAGGTCTGTGAAGAATTGTGTTGGTATTTTGATGGGGATTGCATTGAATCTGTAGATTGCTTTTGGTTAGATGGCCATTTTTACTATGTTAATCCTGCCTATCCATGAGCATGGGAGATCTTTCCATTTTCTGACATCTTCTTCATTTCTTTTTTCAGGGACTTAAAGTTCTTGTCATATAGGTCCTTCACATGCTTAGTTAGAGTAACCCCAAGGAATTTTATATCATTTGTGGCTATTGTAAAGGGTGATGTATCTCTGATTTCCTTCTCGGCCTGTTTTTCTATTGTCTATAGGAGGGCTACTGACTTTTTGAGTTAATCTTGTATCCTGCTATGTTGCTGAAGGTGTTTATAAGCTGTATCAGTTCCTTGGTTGAATTTTTGGCATCATTCATGTATACTATCATGTCATCTGCAAATAGGGAAAACTTGACTTCTTCCTTTCCAATTTGTATCCCCTTATCCTCTTATGTTGTCTTATAGCTCTGGCTAGAACTTCAAGTACTATATTGAATAAGTATGGAGAAAGGGGACAGCCTTGTCTTGTTCCTGATTTTAGTGGTATTGCTTTGAGTTTCTCTCCATTTAATTTGATGTTGGCTGTTGGCTTACTGTAAATTGCCTTCATTATGTTTAGGTATGTTCCCTGTATTCCTGATCACTCCAAGTCCTTTATCATGTAGGGATGTTGGATTTTGTCAAATACCTCTGGAGGTATCACAATCCCTGACCTCAAGCTTACTATAGAGCTACAGTAATGAAATCAGCTTGGTACTGACATAAAAACCAACATGTGGAACAATGGAATAGAAGTGAAGACCCTGATACTAACCCGCACACCTATGAACATAAAATTTTTGACAAAGAAGCCAAAACTGTACAATGGAAAAAAGAAAGCATCTTGAACTATGGTGCTGGCATAACTGGATGTCAACATGTAGAAGGCTGCAAATAGATCCATATGTGTCACCATGCACAAAACTTAAGTCCAAGTGGATCAGAGACCTCAACATAAATCCATTTATTCTGAACCTGATAGAAGAGAAAGTAGGAAGTAGTCTTGAATGCATTGGCACCAGAGACCCCTTTCTATCTATAACACCAGTAGAACAGACACAGAGAGAAACAATCAATCACTGGGACCTCTTGAAACTGAGAAGCTTTTGTAGAGCAAAGGATATGGTCAGCAAGACAAAGTGACAGCCTACACAATGGGAAAAGATCTTCAGCAACCCCACATCTGACAGAGGGCTGATATCCAGAATATATAAAGAACTCAAGAAATTAGACATCAAAATGCCTAATAGTCCAATTAAGAAATGGACTATAGAACTAAACTAAGAATTCTCAACAGAGGAAGCTCAAATAGCTGAAAGACATTTAAGGAATTACTCAACATCCCTAATTATCTGGGAAATGCAAATCAAAATGACTCTGAGATACCACCTTATACCCATCAGAATGGCTAAGATCAAAAACACAGAAGACAGCTTATGCTGGAGAGGATGTGGAGCAAGGGGAACTCTCCTCCACTGCTGGTGGGAAGGCAAGCTTATACAGCCAATTTGGAAATCAATGTGGTGCTTCCTTAGAAAATTGGAAATCCATCTCCCCCAAGACCCAGCTATAGCACTCTTGGTCATATACCTAAAGAATGCTCAATCATGTCACAAGGGCATTTGCTCAGCTGTGTTCATGTCAGCATTGTTTGTAATAGCTAGAACCTGGAAACAACCTAGATGCCCTTCAACTGAAAAATGGATAAAGATAATGTGCTACATATACATGATGGAATATTACTCAGCTGAGAAAAACAATGACATCATTTGGTTTGCAGCCAAAGGATGGATTCAGAAAAAATCATCCTGAGTGAGGTAACTCAGACTCAAAAAGACAAACATGGTATGTACTCACTCATAGTAGGATACTAGATGTAAAACAAAGATGACTAGACTGCTACACAACTCCATTGATGCTACCTAGAAAACAGGACCCTAGGAAAGACATAGGGATCACCCAATGACAGAGAAATGGATGAGATCTATGTGAACAACTTGGGCATGAATGGGAGTAATGAAGGGCAATGTTGGAGGGACAGAGATCGACTGGCAGCAGGAGATCCAGCTGGATCAAGAACAGAAAGGGAGAACAAGAAATAACTGACCATGATAAATGAAGACTACATGAGAACAGGAATAAGCAAAATGCTAGAGAGGCCCCCAGAAATCCAGAGTGATACCTCCACTGTAGACTACTAGCCATGGTTGATAGAAAACCCGAACTTACCCAGTATGGTGATTGGATGGGCAAACACCCTAACTGCCGTGCTGGAACTCTCATCCAATAACTGATGGAAGTGGATACAGAGATCTTCAGCCACACCCCAGATGGAGCTTCAGGAGTCCAATTGGTGAGAAAGAGATGGGATTATATGAGCAAGAATTGTTGAGACCAAGATTGGAAAAAGCACAGGGACAAATAGCCAAACTAATAGAAACACATGAATTATGAACCAAAAGCTGTGGAGCCCTCACCTGGATCAGGCCTTCTGGATAAGTGAGACAATAGAATGGCTTTAACTGTTTGGGAGACACCCAGGCAGTGGGACCGGGACCTGTCCTTAGTGTATGAGCTGGCTGTTTGGAACCTGGGGGGCCTTATGTGGGGGCACTTTGCTCAGCCTGCAAGGAGGGGTCTGGACTTTCCTGTACTAAATCTACTAGGTTGAGCTGAATTCCTAGGTGATTCTTTGCCCTGGAGGATATGGGAATGGGAAAATGCTGGGGGGGAGGTGAGGGCAGGAGTGGGGAGGACAGGAGAACCCATAACTTATAATGTAGAATTAAAATACAAATACCCATATTAAAAAAAAAAAGATCTGTTTCTTTGATAGTCACTACATTTCCTTGTGAGTAAAAGGATAATATTTAGAATACATTAAGAAATTATGCTGTTCTAGCAAAGTGGAAGTAGTACGTACTTATCTAAGGTCCATGACCTAATTAGCCCTAAATATCTTTCTAGGTTTCATTACTATAAAGTAAAAGAGTTTATTAACTTGAGATTGAGGAGTAATTGGATGGGTTCAAGGGTGGGAGGGGGTAACTGGGTGGAACTCAAGAGTGGAAAGGCAGGTAGAGATGTGATGTAATTTCATTTCAATTTCTTTCTCTGGACCTGCCCCTTCAGAGCCTGCCAAGCACAGCTCCTCCCCATAAGAGGCTCAGGATGTCACCCACAGGGGATATATAAGCTGTATCAAAAAAAAAAAAAAAAAAGACTCTTGCTTCTGGTCTCTCTGCCCCATCTCCTCTTTGAGGATCACCTAGGAATGTTTCATGCCTTAAATCTGGGCTTTCCAATTTAGTCTGATTTGGTTTGCTGAGTAGGCTAAGAGGCTTCCAGGAAGCCTAAAACTTATCAAGAGGAGTGGTAACCTTAGGAGCTATTGGTCACAGTTGACCCAGAGGACCCTAAATCATACAGTTCTTTCCATACCTCTCCATTGTTCAATAGAAATAGTTAGGATCATTTTGTTAAAGTATCCATTCACTTTGATGGGTAATGGGACAATTCAAGCTGCAACTGTGCTGGATGCTTCCTACTTTTGGCTAGCTTTCATAGAATATTCAGGTTGCTCGGTAAGGAATATGTCAGTGATCTTATCTAACTATGAAACCTCAAAATTATAATATCCATATGTCCAGCATCACATGTCTACTTGTGTGTTAGTCACATGGACTGTCTGGGCATTAATCAAGCACTTTTGATTATCTATTAGCCATGTTCTACAGTAGAAAATTCTTTTCTGGAAATATAATCCTGATCAAAAACTCTTGATGGGCAGGTCTTAGGCCTTACTACTGTTATTTAGTTGAACTGTAACAGCACCAAACTCCCTTATAAATATTTATGCTTACACACATAGACAAATTTTGTTTCTAGCCTGAATCAGAGATGCTTCTACTTAGAAAGAATGGAAACAAATACAGAAATGCATGACTTCCTATATTGTTTAGAATATGTGACATAATTATCCCTATGCAGAGAATTTGAACCATTCCCTCTAACCTTCAGGAAACAATTGGAAAGGACTTGATATAAATATAATAACACAATAGAGGGTGAGGGCTGTGAATTGCCATCTTCTGGACATGACATAAAAAAATGCAACAATGAATTTACAGAATTTGTCTATCTGTAATACACATTTTAAGAGTCAATCATAGATCAAGCATCATGGAGTCCTACAATTCCATGCTGTACTATTGGCTACTGAATAAAGCTGGGGGTTTCATGGTAATTGTCTGCAGTTACTGATGAGCCTACCACTCTCTACAGCAGTGCTTCTTGACATTTCAAATGCTCTAATCTTTTAATACAGTTCCTCACGTTGAGGTTCACCCCCAACCGTAAAACTATTTTGTTGCCAATTTATAAATTTAATTTTGCTATTGTTATGAGTCATAAGGCAAATATCGGTTATACAGATGCAAAGGGGTCATGACCCCAAGTTTGAGAACTTCTTCTCTGTTGGTCAGCTTTAAACCCTTGGTTACACAGATGGCTCAGGTTAAACTCAGGTGAGTCATAAAACAACAGGACACGATTCAGGGAAAGATGATTGTAGGTCTGAGACACAAAGGTAAAAATGAGTTGGACTTCAAAGAGATTAGTCAGTGACGATAATCAATTTGCTACTGACATTTATGAATTGATCAAAGAATAATTCCACATAATTTCTAAAACAATAACAAATACCAACAATAAAACAACATGTTATTTGTCTTTTCTTGATTTATTTTTCTTTGTTTTCTATAAGCCCTTGACTGTTTCCAAATCTTTCAAAACTATAATGATCATTCAAACTAACTTACCTTATCAAGTTAATGATACAGCATTCATTTTCAGGTCTTTGGATTGTACCCTTTCTATTTTGCGCATGCATACATTTTCCTGTGGTTCCATATTTAATGTTAGTAACAAATCAATTTTGCTTTTTATACTTGTTTTAAATGATCACTACAAAGTTTAACATTTCCTTCTGCATCACTCAATATCACATTAGAGTATAAGCATAGCACCATAGAGGCTAATAATAAATACTGAAAATAATTTGGTTTGAACCAACACATGACATAGAATTCTCACTTTTCATTTTGTAATTCCCAGAATTTTCAATAGATAGATGAACATATATTTTTACGAATTAATAAATGAATTGGTTGACTTTTCCAGCCAGATCACATTTCAGCTCCTTTCCTCCTCTCCTCCCAGTCCTTCCACCAATTTCTTGGCCCCACATGCACCACTCCTTCTTTCTTCTCAGAAAAGAGCAGGCTCCCATGTATATCAGCCAGCCATAGCATAACAAGTTGTAGTAAGACTAGGCAATTCTTATATTTTTAGCTGTGAGCCTAGCCTTTAATCCCAGCACTCGGGAGGCAGAGGCAGGCGGATCTCTGTGAGTTAGAGGCCAGCCTGGGCTACCAAGTGAGTTCCAGGAAAGGCACAAAGCTACACAGAAAACCCTGTCTCGAAAAACAAACAAACAAACAAACTAAAAAGACTAGGCAACTCCTCTCCTATTAATGTTGGATGAGGTCAATCAACAGGAGGAAAGGTCCCCCAAAACAGTTAACAGAGTCAGAAACAGTCTCTGCTCCCACTGTTCAGAGCCCCGTAAGAAGACCAAGCTACACAAGTGTAAAGTAGTTGCAGAGGGCCTAGGTCAGTCCCATGCAAGCTCTCTGGTTGGCGGTTCATTCACTGTGAGCCCCTATTAGCCCAAGTTATTGGTGCTTCAGCTTTTCTCGTGGTGTCCTTGGCCTGTGGCTCCCATGATCCTTCCTCCTCTTTTCCCCACAGGGTTCCCCAAAGTCTGCCTAATGTTTGACTGTGGGTCTCAGCATCTGTTTCCATCTGTCTAGTTTAGCTAGACAAAAGTCCTTGTATATGGCTGTGAAATTTTTTATACTGAGAAATTTCCCCAAAATATTCAAGACTATGTAAGAAGCTTGTTGTTTTAAGGTTAAAAACACAAAAATTCATGTTACACAGACCACAGGTGATGGCTTCGGCATAAAAGGTACTTGTTGCCCTTCCAAAGGATTTTGGTTGAATTCCCAAGGAACCTACAGCACAGCTCTATAAGTCGAGATCCAGGGGATGGAATATTTTGGGGGCCTTACATAGCACACAGTCCATGTGAAGGTCACAGGCATAAATGTAGACAAAATACCTGTACATGTAAAATATAATAATGGTAGTATTTAAAATTTGTTTTTAAAAGTCACATTAAGGGTTGGGGATTTAGCTCAGTGGTAGAATGCTTGCCTGGCAAGCACAAGGCCCTGGGTTCAATCCTCATCTCAAAAAAAAAAAAGTCACATTAAACATCTTGCAATGAAAATTTTCTGAGAGTAAACCTATTTCCTGAAATATTCATATAGAATCCCATAAGTACAGAGGTGGGAGCTGAAGAAACACAAAGCATCAAAAAAGATTAAAGACAGACACAGCATTCAAAACTGAGTTGTATCAAACTCATGAACTGAAACATGTTTCTATTTATTTTATGAATTTATTTTCCAAAGGTAGTGAATTTTTATTTATATGCTATAGGTATATCTGTCATATTTGATAACAATATTTGCTGTCATCTGAGAGCATTTTCTGATTCCCAAAGATCTTTATGAATGCCAAGAAAAAAATTGTTCACTTAATAATCATTTATAAACACATTTTAAAAAATTTCAGTAATGGTTTATAATTTTAAAGAATATATATTATAGATATTTCTTAAAGCATTAATTATCAAATTTGCAAATCATCAAATCAACAAATAGTTAAATTAATTGATAGGGTGTTTTGCAAGAAAAGAAAACAAAATTACTATTAGAGACAGTTTAGTTATGAATGGAATTAACATTAAAATTACATTAAGAGTGGGTCTCACACCTCAGAATTGTCAATAAAATAAGACATAATGATAGCCAGAATACAGGAAACATAAATGTTTGTGTACTGTTGATATGAATGAATGTAATTAGTGTCACCACCATGGAAGTCAACACAAGGATCCTCTAAAATCTAAAATTTGAACTACCATATTATCTGCCTGCTCATAGTCTGACACAATGTTAAGGAAAATAAACCAGTCTCAAAAGAAAAATAACTGATTTTTTTCCTCATATTTAGTATTTATGAGGACTGGACAATTGTACTTACTAGGGAACTGTAAGAGATACAGGAAGAAGGAATGTATAGAAAGAGCAATGAAGGCAGTGAATATTATTAAGGTACATTATGAAATTACAATGTAAATATGTAGTCTGTCTTTTTTCAAGATATGCTAATGTGAGGAATGTTTTTGTTGGTAGGAATTCAGAAAAAATATTCACAATCATCTTTCACAATTTACGTTTTATTAAGCTCATTTGCAATTATCAATTAATATGCTGGACTTCCTTTTTGAGTGAATATATTTTTGACTTACATAGTTTTCCTAAATATCAAAACATTTTATTAATCTAGTAAGTACTATAAGTATGATAAATGACATGGAAGTTCTCCTGCATATTATAATAATGCATATGCTAGATTAAGGTCATTTATAATATTTTAAATCATACACTCAATCATGTAGTTTAAAAGTAGCATTAATAATTCCAAAGTGCAAACTTTCTTGAAGTCAAAACTTAACTGATTTTCATCTCTAAAAATTAAATTATGAGTTTGTTTACCTTCAACATCTGTGCATATTATTCTAAATCTCTTAAACATTCAAAAATCATTCCCTAAGGACACCACTATTTTAAATTCTAATTTAAAGCTATGAAATGGATTAAAGATAATGAAAGGCTACGTGATGTGAAGGTTTTTATTCATATAAAATAAATTTTCCCTATTGATTTCCAGGGAACTTTTGCTCTCCATGTTTAACATTATTAAAGACATTTCTATGAATTCAACACAATGGTCTTGAGTTCTCAACTAACAAAATATGAATGAATGAAATCACAGAAATTGTTTTCCAATGATTGCATGACTCCTACATAATTTATGCTAAATAAAAGAAAGCATGAGAATGGAAGACTTCTCTAAAAAAAAGTACTTTGTACTTCATTGTTCCATTAAAATAATTAGAGACTGCCATGCTATTTTTTTCTAAATTTTTGTTCAAAGTGGCTATTTAATCATAAACATATGTTATATATACATTACTTCATTCAAAATATATGTACCTAAGGAAACTACTTAAAACCAGAAACTTAAATTTAAAAATCACAACTGATTAAAATTATATATAAATCCCAATGTGAATTCTCAAATGACTCATTACTGTGGTGTATTCCATGTTTTTAACAATCAAATAAATAACAAACTTTAATAACAAAATTAGATTAATGCTTTCGATAACTTTTGCATTATAGTTAAAATGTCATATTTGTGTTATTCTGAGTATGTAATAAACTACTTTTCTTCTCAGAAGGAAATACTTTTATTATTTTGCTGCTAATATTTCTGTTTGAGAGGTCTTTACTTTTGCTTTTAATTAGAATAAGTTGGTTTTGCACAGTAATGGGTTTCGTTTTTATACATACATACATACATACATACATACATATATATATGTACACACACACACACACACATATAATGTATTTTAATCACACTCCCTTTGCTGTCTCACTCCATTACTGTTAATCTGAGTCTCCATTCTTCATTCATCTTTTTTACTTTTACTTCCTTCCTCTCTTTCTCTCTCTCATTAACTCTCTTTCTGCTGTCCAGTGAGTTTCATTATTGTAATTAATAGAAACATAGATGAGAGTTTGCTTACAAACGCAGGCTCACCGTACCAGTGGCTAAAGCACAGAAGAAAATATCTCCTCACCCCCCCAACCACCAAACGGCTTTATATCTTCAAAGAAAACTGTGTCTCTAAATCTTCAAAGAAAAGTAGGACTCACAATCCTCTCCCTTTAAATGACAGAGAATTGACAGACTCAGGTTTGAGGAGGTCTTGTCTATGGATTGATAGTTGCTCTGACTTACATTGTTCAAATACCATCTTATATCTGGGTGTCTGTTCTAGATCACATACCTGTCCTTCCATATCTTCTTCTGTGATAGTCCAAATGCCTTAGAGGGGGTGATATAGATGTTCTCTTTTATGACTGGACACTAAACAGATTACTTATGATTCTGAATTCACCACTGACAAAAGCTACTATGTTAAAAAACTGACATTAGCATTATTCTATTGTCATAAACATAGTTAATTATATGTTAGCTGGGTGGGCACAGCTTGTCCATTTAACAAAATAAGAGCAATGATCACCCTAACTATGGGTTTTATATTTTGGAGAAGGAAGTGCAGAATCTGGTTAGGTGGATAGTGGCATGGCAGCAACTTGTGGTTTGGGAACAGTAAGGACTGTTATTGGCAGGAATCTAAAGGTCTCTTGAGGTGCAAACAGGGCTGCAAAGCTGGATAAGAACCTTAGATAAACGACCCATGTTCTATCTAGGCATATTGGGGAGGGTGTCTTGAGGGAAAGATCAGGGAGATGACCCACTGGGCAAGACATAAGGAGAAATATAAAGGATCTGATTCTGACTGCATGGAGAGGTAGGATGTGGCAACTGTGCTTTATTATTTAATAAAAATAGAGTTTTTTGGGTTCAGGTTGCACTGTCTGCTATTTGAAGAAACTAGAAGAAATTCCAGCATAAAATAACAAACCTGAGTGAATATAGAAAACACTACAAGTCATTTAGATCAGTAACTTTGTAAATAGCAGTTATTTTCTGAAATGTATAAAAATATTATCTATATAAAATCTTATTTAATATATGAGATGCAATTAGTTTTTCTTAATACTATTTATATCCAAAAATACACAATAGATGTGACAAAATAATAAGCTGCCATTCATAATCAAATATCTTTATGAAATAAAATTTGCAAAAATCACAAGTTACATTTGAATTAAAATTTTAGGGTATGTCTCAATTACTTTGACAGAATTATTCTTTACTGACAGTCTAGATGGTTAGTGACTAATCTGATTGGTGGTATACTTGAATAACCAATGAATATCCTTTTCAAAATGTAATAGTTCATCACTACATGCCAGGCATTTTAGCAAAAGAAGAATGTAGATCTATTAAAGGGTGGTAAAATGGATATCTCTTAAAATAATTAAGTTCATTTTAATTACAGTACATGCAAGAATAACACCAAATATATTTTTATCAATTTTTGCTACAAAGGCATTGTTGAGTTCTAAAACTGAAATTTTAGTTAAGTGAGCTAATTAAGTCAAAGCTTCAGAGAACATGGGAAATTCTATCAAAGGTACTAAAACAGGAACAAAAACAACAACAAAGTGGATTGGCCTCTGCCTTTACCAGTAAAAAGAGATTTTATGCTGTAAAATATCTGCAAGTAAGTGGTACTTTTGTTTCCTAACGTACAGGTGTCATATCATAATATATATATATATATATATATATATATATATATATATAATGAGATAATATAAAGCTTCAAGTAACTGCTTTCATTCTAATTATTTCTTCATATAAATTTGGGGTTTCTGTCTACAGAAAAGTTAATAAAATCCTAAAGATAATATTGCCATTGGTCATTAAGTTTTCAATGTTGTAAGTATTTATCAAACACTCTCTTCCACTTTATTCATTATTTTTCAATAACTCAACATTTGAAAGTTGACTTTGATAATTATTCAAGTAATATAAAAACGTTTTTTTTTGTAAATGGCACTCAAATGAAATGTTGATAATAGTGTTTTATGCTTGCATTGGCATTATATATATCAAAAAAATACAAAAATGGTTTTAAGATAAATAAAAGTATTAAAAATTCATAAATATTTTATAAACTACAACTATGATTTCTGTATGTAACCTTTATATTTCAATTTATACATAAATATCTTTAGATATAAATTATTATGCATTTAAGACTATGTTACAAACAATAATGGAGTACAGATACATATATACAGAAAGTTTCTGTATGCGTTTTTATATTCCTTTATTCTTTTCTTATGTTTTTTCGAAGACAGATCATATATAACTTTGTAAAGGATATTTGGGCAAATATGTGAAAATACATCCATATCTTGACTGGGCCCTCTTACCATTATTGCAGTATAAAGAGTCCATTCAACTATGGGAAGTAGAACAAATAGCATTTTCTTAAAGTTTTGATTAGAAGCTAATAGATAATTTAGATCATATCTAAACATGCTCTAGTACTAGTCTTTCTCTTCCTGCTGTGGGGTATTCTCTTACCCTGTGTGATTATATGTCACTGTGATTGGTTTGATAAAGAAACTGAGCTGCCAATAGCTGAACAGAATAAAGTTAGGCAGGAGAGCCAGACTAGGAGAATGCTGGGAGGAAGAAGGGCAGAGGCTGGAGTTGCCAGCCAGACACAGAGGGAGTAGGAGGTGAATGTGCTATGCTAATAAAATTATTGCCATGTGGTAGAGCATAAATAGGAATATAGGTTAATTTAGAATGTAAAAGCTAGTTAGTAATAAGCGTGAGCTACTGCTTGAGCATTTATAACTAATATAAGCCTCATTGTGTTTATTTGAGAACCACTGTGGTTCTACCTACATCTTTCTCCTTTACCTCAAGTGCTTGTACTTCAAAAAATCAGAACTTTCCTAGTTGTTCTGTATTTTATCAAATTAATACTAGTTTGATACTACTTTTGCTTAGCACTAGTGACCTTGTAAAAGAGTTGGAAATTTTATAATGTGTATTATGAAAAGAAATTGTAAACCAGTGAAGATCTCTACTTTTCAGGTCTGGTGTACATTTCCTAGGATTCTCTCATTGCTTAGAATCATATTGCCTTAATATTAATTTAGGACAGTGTTTCACTATTATTTTCCCTATTACTCCCTATATGAGTCAGGCATGTCTAAAAGAACAGAGCTAGTAGAATGTATATATATTCTCATGTGGACTTCTCTTAGAAGGCATGGCCCAGATTTACCATGAGTCTTTCAACCTCAAATAATTTGATTAAGAAAATTCCTCACAGGATTGCCTAGCAGCTTGGGTTTTAATTGATCCCAAATGCAGTCAAGTTGATAATGTAGGATATCCATGATACTTTCTAGGGATATTTTTCAGCTCTTTCATGTGACAGAATCTGACTGCATGTTTTGACAACTGCTTCCTTAGAAGTCTTATTTCTCATCCTTCCATTTATGTCCCCCATGTTAATAAGTAACACAATATTCCCTCTTTGGGTGTCACTAGCATTCTTTAATTGTTCAAGGATCTTCCTGATCAGGAAGGTCCACATTACATTTTGTCCTCATTTCCTGGCCACCATCATACTCTTAAGCTGGCTCTACCATATTACTGTTTTCAACTCATTTTAAGATTAAATCAGGAGGATGACTCTAAAAACACCATCATAAAAATTCAATATTTTAATACCTTCTTAGTGTGTGTATGTATTATGTCTGGCCATCAATTTTGATATTAAATCAAATTAAGAAGTTACCAGTACTAACTTTTGTCTTCAGGATTCTGTAACAGATACTAATATGACAATACCCTTATAAGTCAATTCATTGATTAAAGGAATTTAAGAAAAGAACTAATGATGGTTTGGGGTCAAATCTCAATAGTTGTATGAATTCTTTGCAAGTTTGAACCCAGGGTTCAAACTTTAGAATCACAACAAACAAACAAACAAACAAATAAATATGTTAATTATTTTAATATAGCATCAAAGACTGTAGAAAGTCATGTTGATATTGACATTTTAACATTTTAATGTTTTGTGGATATATATATATATCACATACCTTACTTCAGGCAGCTTTCAACCTGTGGATGGATCAATTTTCAGTCACCTAAGATCATTGGAAACCACAGATATTGACATTATAATTCATAATAGTAGCAAAATCACAGTTATGAAATAGTAACAATTAATTTTGTGATTGGGAATTCCCAGTACTTGAAGAACTGTATTAAAAGGCTGCAGCATTAGTAAGGTTGAGAACAATTGCCCTGTTACCTATTTTTGTTCTCATTCCATGTTTTTGTTTTGTATTTTTTTGTGGTGTCTACTCAGTACACATGAAAATATGTACTTATTAAAAATACCAGTGCACTACATATGTATGTAATTTTATGTGTGAAGATTATTGGATCTCTAATCATAGTAATGTTCTCTTCTGTCTTTACCTAGAGTGATGATAGTCTTGAGAGATGGGATCTATTTAAATCAATACTTAAGAAGTACATGTACCAGTTATCTTATGTTACCCTATAAAAACAAAAAATAATGAAACATAGATAAATTATGACTGTATTTTTAATAAGTACATATTTTCATAAATATTTCTTACATGTGTGGTCTTGTGCACCTTTAATCTCTGTATTTAGGAGGCTGGCTGGAACAAAAGGATTGTGAGCTTGAGGTCAGCATGGGATAAATAGGAGTTTAAGAACAGATGTGGATGCTGAGTCTCTGTCTCAAAAAGAAAAGGAAAAATATAAACAACCAAACAAAAAAACCTTGCTTATCAGTCAGTAATGCTCTTTAAAGAACATGAGTTAAATTAATTAGGTATTTTTCAGCATGAAAGAATAATGGCTAAATTCATAATGTTTTAATAGAAGCATTTGGGACCTGTTAATTTTTAAGTAATGAACTAACTGTTGTTTCTTTTTCTCAGTGTTTCACTAATAAGTAAGAATGTGACAACTAATTACATTGTTGTCATTCATTAAAAATGCATTAGAGAAAATTTAATCATGTTCAAAGTTTTAGGAGTTCATAAGACAAACAAGTAAACATCAAAGAGTTACATATTGCTTTATTTTATGTTCAGCAAACACATACTTATTACTTTAAATATTTCAAACGGTCTACTCATGTTTTGCTTGCATAGAATTAAAAGACAAGTGGATTCCTACAGGATATATTCCCATTTACAAGACTTACACATTCTTTACAGGCTTAATCATCAAATGACTTCCATCAAACAGAGGTAAATACTTCAGGCAACAGTGAGACAAAGAAAACAAACATCATAACATAAAAGGACACACAACAGGAAACTAAGTGCTTCATAATACCTATTCCCAACAAAGAAAGTTTCAGACCCAGATGACTTCAATTAGGAATGCAATGACATTTAAAGAAAAATTGACATTAATGCATCCACACCAAGATCTTACAAAGCAGGAGGCTTTCTAATTCAAATGTTTTTGTTTATTCTAAAAACAAAACAAGACAATGCAAAACAAAATAAAAAAACAGATAATGATATCACAAGAAAGTTGTATCATAGAAATATAGCATTAATGTAGTTAGAGAACACTTCAAAAAGATTTTTTACAGCTTGTTAAAGGGATCATACTTATAACAAATGTATTTGGATCTGTCTCATAATGTGATGGTGGCTAAATCTAAGGAAACAATAACAAATGGTAGGCATTGTAAAATAAGAGACAAAAATAAACACATCATCTAGACTGAACACAAAATTCATTTTAAAACAACATCAATAACAACCACGTATTAATGACTAAAAATCCTTAGCACCTTTGAATCATTAAACTGTCTTCAGGATGAGATAGAAAATATCCATACACTAGATGTGTCATCATACCTAGCACTGAAGAATTCAGACCATCCTAACTAAACTCACAAACATGACAAGTATTTCCTTTACCCAATGTTACTCAACATTTAACTAAAAGATTTAACTCGAAGATATAAAGAAGAAAAGGAAAAGAAAGATCATTGAGAATGAAAATGAGAAGGATAATATGACTTAAAAATATCATAACCCTAAAAGAGCAACTTCCCAAAGGATCCATATGAGAGTCAGTTACTAAATCATCACTTTAAAAAAGTTATGTGAGATTGTAGCTCCAGGGAATATCAGATACAACACCTAAAAAGTCACAATCACATGGCTGCCTAAAGACCAGCTGAAAGAGATGACAATAAATGTGCTAAAACAGATGTGGCAGTGGTGGGGGGGGGGGTGGAGCTCAAGAGGCCTCAGTCCTACAGAAAGAACTTTTGGGAACTATGGAATGTAGAGAATGTCTGAAATAATGTTCCCCAGGAAAGAACACACAGATAGTCCCCCAAATCCAAGGCCTTGGAGAGAGGAAAGGGAAGTGGAATATGATATATGACAATCTCAAAAAATAAATAAAGAAAAAAGTGTTTTATATAGTGAATAGGAGGCATTTGGAAAGTAAGTTGACTACTCCAGTGGAAAACCACACATCCAAGGGTATTTGAGCAGCACAAATTGTTCTTGATGGATAAAATAAAGAAATTTGGAGTAAAATAGGAAAGAACAAAGGATGGATCTAAAAGGAGTTGGGAAAGAGAAGGTGATGTGATCAAAGTGTATTTACAATAGCATCCAAAAGTACAAACACTTAAGGTTAACAAGTTTAATCAAAAAGATGGAATCTTCTATCTTGAGATCACAATGACAATTTTAAAGATGACTTTTAAATGAAGTGGGAGATAGTTTATTTGAAGATCTAGTTTGATCCCTAGAACAATATAAAAAGTGAGGGATAGTGACAAATGTTTATATATCCACAACACTGAGGAGATAAAGACAGACAGATGCCTGAAGTTCACTGGCTAGTCAGACTAGCATAATTGTCAATCCCTTGGTCCTTGTGAGAGACCATATCTTAGTAAACAAGATCTTTTCTCGCCAAGAAACAATCTGACATTGGTATCTAGGCTCAACATGAATGTACACACATATCTATATGTACCTTTCCATATGCACCACACACACACACACACACACACACACACACACACACACACACCCTTAACTACATCTTTACATGCATACTTACAAAAATAAAGATCATAACTAATGAAAGGATATTGTATTAATCATCTTTATGATCACCGTGATCAAATACCTGATGAAAAAAACGTAAGGATTTTTATTTTAGCTTACTTTGTAAGGTTTTCATCCTTGTTTACATATAACAACTCAAGGAGAAACAGGTTGTTTATTAATTTGTGAGTAGGTCACAGAGAAAGGGAAATCCATGAAAGAGGCAGAGATATAAATAATGACATATCCCTAAGTTGATAATTTCTTCCAGTATATCCATAACACCTTCAACATCTACAAATAATGTCACCAATTAAAAGTATATCAAAGGATTAATCCAATGATTATATCAGAGAAAGCTGTTATGATAATTCAAAAATATATCATTAGACATGCAGCCAGAGGTTGCTTTGTCTTGTTGACCATGTCCTTTGCTCTACAAAAGCTTCTCAGTTTCAATAGGTCCCATTAATTGATTGTTTCTCTCAGTGTCTGTGCTAGTGGTGTTATATTTAGAAAGTGATCTCTGGTGCCAATGTGTTCAATAGTACTTCCTACTTTCTCTTCTATCAGATTCAGAGTAACTGGGTTTATGTTGAGGTCTTTGATCCACTTGGACTTAAGTTTTGTGCATGGTGAAATATATGGATCTATTTGCAGCCTTCTACACATTGACATCCAGTTATGCCAGCACCATTTGTTGAAGATGCTTTCTTTTTTCCATTGTAGATTTTTGGCTTCTTTGTCAAGAATTATATGTTCATAGGTGTGTGGGTTAATGTCAGGGTCTTCAATTTGATTCCATTGGTCCACATGTAGGTTTTTATGCCAGTACTAAGCAGTTTTTATTATGGTAGCTCCATAGTAGAGCTTGAAGTCGGGGATCATGATGCCTCCAGAGGTTGTATTATTTTACCAGGATTCTTTTGGCTATCCTGGGTTTTTTGTTTTCCTCTATGAAGTTGAGTATTATTCTTTCCAGATCTGTAAAGTATTGTGTTGGTAATTTGATGGAGATTGCATTGAATCTGTAGATTGCTTTTGGTAAGATCGCCATTTTTTACTATGTTAATCCTGCCTATCCATGAGCATGGGAGATCTTTCCATTTTCTGACATCTTCTTCAATTTGTTTTTTCAGGGACTTAAAGTTCTTGTCATATAGGTCTTTCACATGCCTAGTTAGAGTAACTCCAAGGTATTTTATATCATTTGTGGCTATTGTAAAGGGTGATGTATCTCTGATATCCTTCTCAGCCTGTTTGTCTGTGGTATATAGGAGGGCTAGTGTAGCATGAATCTTAAAGGTTCTTATTAATAAAATCAAACCTGAGGCCAGTTATTGAGGTTTTTGCTGGAAGATCAGAGACACAGAACAAGTCATAGCTATCTCACCTTGCTAGTTCCCCAGGTGATCCTTTTTCCTCAGGCTGGAAGCTTCTGAGTCCTCCTCCACATGAATCTCAGGTGAACTGTGTTGCTCCAAAGCCTGAACACTTAACCAACCAAATGCTTAACTAACTACATGCTTTACTCCTTAGTTCCTGGCCCTCACGCCTTATATACCTTTCTCTTTCTGTCCCCACTCCCTGGGATTAAAGGTTGGGTTTCTGGAATTAAAGGCATGGGACACCATGCTTAGCTGTTTCTAAAGTGGCCTTGAACTCAGAGATCCGGCTAGCTCTGCTTCCCAAGTGCTGGGATTAAAGGCATGCAACACCACAGCCCAACTTCTGTTATGGCTTACTCTTCCCATTGTCTAGCAAGCATTTTTGGCTTTGTTCTAGTGGCTGTCTGTTCTCTGACCACAGATATGTTTATTTTGGGGAACATACAATATTTCAGGGAACATAATAACCACCACATTTCCCCTGTTTTTGTCTAAAATTTAAAAAAGTTTATAACTAATACAAGAAAAACTATCCAATAAGTGTATACAATATATACAGTCGAGAATTACATTAACAATGTCTAGTCCATTAACATTTGACAAATTCAGATAGAAACTCTATTATATATACTAACAATGTCCAGTCCAGTAACATTTGATAAACTCAGACAATAAAATTTTCAGTACTTATCCTGTTTAAAACAAGTAGTTCCTTTTTAAATGTAGACTCAATAATTGACCTTTTTTCTTATCATATTCATATTCTCATTTTTCTTTTCATAAAAGTTTCAATATTCTACCTTTTGTCATTTTTCTATCTTTCACTTTTTCTTTTAGTATAGATTCAATGATCTACCCATGTAGTTAGAGTTTTCCTACCTGGCCCAGAGTCAGGACAAATCTCTCTCACCCACCAGTCCCACGGTCTCTCAGACCCAACCAACTAAGCACACAGAAACTTACATGACTTACAAACTGTATGGCCATGGCAGGCTTTTTGTTATCTACTTCCTCTATCTTAAATTAACCCATTTCTGTTAGTTTATACTTTGCCACATGGCTTGTGGCTTACCAGTGTCTTTACATGTTGCTTCTCCTGGCAGTGGCTGATGGTGTCTCTCCCCAGCCTTCTACTTGCCAGAATTCTCTTCTCTCTTGTCCCACCTACACCTCCTGCCTGGCCACTGGCCTATCAGAACTTTATTTACACAGAGCTATAGCCACAGCATACCCATTTATCCTCTTATTTCTTTATCTTTTTTCTCAGAGTAGATTCAGTGATCTACCTCAGGGCTAGTGATTTATTTGAGTTGATCTTGTATCTTGCTATGTTGCTGAATGTTTTTATTAGCTGTATCAGTTCCTTGGTTGAATTTTTGGGGTCACTCATGTATACTATCATGTCATCAGCAAATAGGGAAAGCTTGACTTCTTCCTTTCCAATTTGTATCCCCTTAATCTCCTTATGTTGTCTTATTGCTCTGGCTAGAACTTCAGGTACTATATTATATAAGTATGGGGAGAGGGGGGACAGCCTTGCCTTGTTCCTGATTTTAGTGGTATTGCTTTGAGTTTCTCTCCATTTAATTTGAAGTTGGCTGTTGGCTTGCTGTAGATTGCCTTTATTATGTTTAGGTATATACCCTGTATTCCTGATCGCTACAAGACATTTATCATGAAGGAGGTGTTGGATTTTGTCAAATGCCTTTTCTGCATCTAGTGAAATGATCATGTTTTTTTTTTTTCTTTGAGTTTGTTTATATGGTATATTACATTGACTGACTTTCATATGTTGAACCACACTTGCATCCCTGGGATGAAGCCTACTTGAACATGTTGGATAATTGTTTTCATGTGTTCTTGGTGTCTATTTTCAAGTATTAAATTGAATATTTTTGCATCAATGTTCATGAAGGAGTTTGGTCTGTAGTTCTCTTTCTTTGTTGCATCTTTATTTGGTTTAGGAATCAGGGTAATTGTAGCCTCATAGAAGGAGTTTGGTAATATTCATTGTGCTTCTATTGTGTGGAACAATTTAAAGAGTATTGGTATTAAGTCTTCTTTGTAGATCTGGTAGAATTCTACACTGAAACCATCTGGTCCTGGGCTTGTTTTGGTTGGGGACTTTTAATGACTGTTTCTATTTCCTTAGGGGTTATTGGACTATTTAAATGGTTTATCTAGTCTTGATTTAACTTAGGTATGTGTCACCTATCCAGAAAATTATCCATTTCTTTTAAATTTTCCAGTTTTGTGGAGTAGAGGTTTTTGAAGTATGACCTGATGATTCTCTGGATTTCCTCATTGTCTGTTGGTATGTCCCCCTTTTCATTTCTGATTTTGTTAATTTGGATGTTCTCTCTCTGTCTTTTGGTTAGTTTGGATAAGGGCTTGTCTATCTTGTTGATCTTCTCAAAGAACCAACTCTTCGTTGCATTAATCCTTTGTATTGTTATCTTTATTTCTATTTTATTGATTTCTGCTCTCAATTTGATAATTTCCTGGCATCTGTTCCTCCTGGGAGACTTTGCTTCTTCCTGTTCAGGAGCTTTCAGGTGTGCTGTCAAGTCACTAGCGTGAGATTTCTCCAGCTTCTTTATGTGGGCATTTAGTGCTATGAATTTCCCTCTTAGCACTGCTTTCATAGTGTCCCATAAGTTTGGGTATGTGGTGTATTCATTTTCATTGATCTCTAGGAAGTCTTTAACTTCTTTCTTTATTTCTTCCTTAACCCATTGGTGATTCAGTTGAGCATAATTCAGTTTCCATGAGATTGTAGGATTTCTGTAGGTTATTTTTTGTTTGTTTGTTTGTTTTTGTATAAAAGAAACATTACTAAAGCTTAAATCACATATAAAACCCTACACATTAATAGTGGGAGACTTCAACACCGCACTTTCACCTCTGGACAGATCGGCCAAATTGAAACTTAACAGAGACATAATGGTCTTAACTAATGTTATGGCTCAAATGGATTTAATCGATATCTACAGAACATTTCACCCGAACAAAAAAGAATATACCTTCTTCTCAGCACCCCATGTAACCTTCTCTAAAATTGACCACATACTTGGCCACAAAGCAAATCTCAACAGATACAGAACAATTGGAATAACCTCCTGTGTTCTATCGGACCACCATGGTTTAAATTTAGATTTCAACAACAACAAAAAAATATTTTTTTTAAGAAGTAGAGTAGTGCTTATTGTGTATTTCCATTTGGAACAGAGCAAAGATAATTGTCAGCCTCAAAATACAAGAAGAGCATGCAAGTTTTGAGGGTCAAGGTAGAGTCTTGGAGAAATCAAAAGGAAATGTGGTGTGAATATGATAAAATATATTACATACATGTACAATATAAAAAGATAGATTTCATACATGTACAATAATACTAGCCAAGAATTATTGGAGGAGCCTGTAGTGGGTGTGACAGGGATATGATAAAATATATTATATACTTGTATACAGTTTAGAAAGAATAAATCTGTATTTAAAAACAAGTGAACTCCAGGGGGGCTACCTAGAAAACGGGACCCTAGGAAAGACACAGGGATCACCCAATGAAAGAGAAATAGATAATATCTACATGAACAACATGGATGATAGTGGGCGTAATGAAGGGCAAGGTTTGAGGGAAAGAAAGCTTAGGGGAGCAGGAGATCCCAGCTGGATCAAGAACAGAAAGGGAGAACAAGGAATAACAGACCATGATAAATAAAGACCACATGATAACAGGAATAGGCAGAGTGATGGAGAGGTCCCCTTAAATCCACAATGATACATCCTCTGTAGACTGCTGGCAATGGTCGAGAGAAAGCCTCATCTGACCTAGTCTGGTGATCAGATGGCCAAACACCCTAATAGTCATGCAGGAACTCTCATCTAATAACTGATGGAAGTGGATACAGAGATCCTCAGCCAAGCCCCAGGTGGAGCTTCAGGTGTCCAGTTGTCAAGAAACAGGAGGGAGTCTAAGAGCATGAATTGTTGAGACCGAGATTGGAAAAAGCACAGGGACAAATAGCCAAATGAATGGAAGCACATGAATTATGAACCAAAGGCTGTGGAGCCCCCAGATGAATCAGGCCCTCTGGATAAGTGAGAGAATTGAATAGCTTGAACTGTTTGGGAGGCACCCAGGCTGTGGGACCCAGACCTGTCCTTAGTGCATGAGCTGGCTGTTTGGAACCTTGGGCATAGACAGGGACACTTTGCTCAGCATGGAAGGAGGGGACTGGACCTGCCTGTACTGAATCCACCAGGTTTAAATGAATCCCCACGGCAGTCTTGGCCCTGGAGGGGATGGGAATAGAGGGGAGGGGATAGGGGAAAGGTGGAGGTGGGGGCGTGAGGGGGAGGACAGGGGAACCCATGGCTGATGTGTAAAATTAAGACACAAATATAATAAAAAAATAATAATAAGTGCCAACTTAATTTCTCCATGCTCTGTGACCAGACAAGCAAGAGCAATGGCGATAGACTCTGTTGTTTGGTTGGAGGGAGGGGTGGATGGGAGGGGGAGGGGGATCTCCACAACATCCCTGACCAACAGTGCAAGAGGAGGTATCCCAAATTTGTCACTGGGCTATTTATTTGTCAACCGATGGCTACTAAAGGAACAGTATCTCCTGTGTAGGGTAAAAGAAAAAACCTTAAGAGATAAAAATGGGAGATCTGAAGGGCAAATGGGGAATAAGGTAGAGGGAGGTGAGGGGAGGGATGGGAGGGTAGGACATGAGATGGTGTGGGGAAAAGGACAATTAACACTAAAGATGTTTGAAAAGATCATATGGAAATCTGCTTTTATAAATAAATATATATGCATGCAATATGTATTCATATAAAAAGGCATAGATTCTTACAATAAAGAATATTCTTTTGTTCTGTTTGTATTAAAAAAAGAGTCAAATGATTGACCTAAATGAACTACAAGAAAGAAAAAGAAAGTTGAATCTTGGTAAGTAAGCTTTAGAAATTGATTTAAAATATAAGATCAAAGAACAAAAGGCAAAGGAGAAACATAGTTGAAAAACAATCAAACACAAATCCTTTTTCACATTAATTAGAGATAAAACTATGTAATTGTGGAAAATACTAGCAAATCTATTCAATAAAAGCTTTATGTGTATGTGTTTGTGTGTGTGTGTGTATGCTTACACAAAGCACTAAAACTCAATAACATCACACTGAGAAATACAATAATATTTAATGAATTGAAAGACTTGCACAAATGTTTCAACCAAAATAATGAACAAATAGAACACCAAAGGAGGACTGTCATATCTAATAATGAAGGATTGTTAACTAAATATGCATTGACATACTCTCTCACCACCATCACCCTGGGTATCATAAAGACAACTAATGGTGTAAAACACTGATGAAAATGCAAAATAGGAGCAAACAAAATCAACATAGGGAAATCAGTAGATTTTCTATACACTGGTAATAATCGGGATAAGAAAGAAAGCAAGAAAAAAATCCATTCATTAAGTCTCAAGCATAGTAAATAAAATTCACATGGAATTACAAAGATAACTAATGTGTCCTAAGAAAAAGAGGACAGTTCTGGACATACATCAATGTCTGATTTCAAGAATCAGGAATTACATAACCTTAGAAATAAAAATAAAAGAGAGGCAATGGGGCAGGAGTGGTCAGTCTAGCCACAAAACCTTCAATTTACAATCTATGCTGCATGTAAGTTGTGCTGGGGGAATGGTGGCAGGGACTGTTGCCTTCTCCAATCATTATCAGAAAGGCTTCCTCTTGCATCACATGGGAGTGGGTGAAGAGACCCAACTCAGATAACTTGTAGAAAAGGAAGAGCAAAGACTGTAGGAATCAAAGTGCATGGATGACACCAGGAGAACTTGGCCCACTAAATCAACTAAGTGGCTTTCAAAGGGGCTCCCAGAAACTGAAGAGGCAAGCACAGGCATGCAGGGGGTCTACACAAGGTCCTCTGTGTATATGTTATGGCTGTTACCTTAGTGTTTTTGTGAGACTCTTAACAGAGGAAGCAGGGATGTCTCTGATTCTTGCACCTGCTCTTAAGGCTCTTTTCCTTCTCTTGGTTTGCCTTCCTCATCCTAGGAATGAGAGGTTTTGTTTTGTTTTGTTTTGTTTTTTGTTTTTTCTCTTGTGTTATTTTATCTCATTTAATTTTTCGTGTTCGTTTGTTGTTGCTTTCAGGCCAACTCCTTTCTGAAGGAAGACAGAGGAGGAGTTCATTTGAGGGAAAGGAGAGATGTAGAAAACTGGGAGGAATGGAAGGAAGTGAAACTGCATTGTAATGTATTGTATGAGAGAAGAATCTATTTTTAATAAAAATATCATAAAAACAGATATAGCAGAGAGAGACAGAGACAGACAGAGAGATAGAGCGATACAGAGACAGAGAGACCAATTACCTAATGGAAAATGGGGAAATTAATACAAACGTCAGGATAAATGTCAAAGTTTTTAAAAATTAAAAACAAATGGAAATTTTTCAGTATATTTAGTTAGCAAGGAAATACAAGTTGAAATTATTTTAAGATTCTATCTCATCCCAGACAGAGTGGCTGTTACAAGAAAACAAATGACAAGAAATGCTGGTGGGGAGGGTAAAAAAAAAAAAAAACTTTTATTTACCAGGACAGCTGTTACGAAAATCAGCACAATTCAGCCAGAATTTTCGGATATGCACTTGAAATATTCTTGGTGAACAAAGCACAGAGTTTCCCTGCATACTCAGTTTTATTATTGTTCATAGTAACCACCAAATTGAAGCTGCCTAAATCTCTATCAATAGCTAAACAAATCAGAAATTTGGGATACATATACACATTGGAGAATTATTCAGCTGCAAAAGCAATGAAATCATGCAATTTACTAGAAAGAAGGGAATCAGAGACCATCATATAAAATGAAAAAGGTGAGAAATAGTAAGACAAATATATTTCCCTCATAATAAGGAACATCAAGTTTTAATTTGTACCCATGCATATGTGTGTATATAAGTTGTTCTGTATATTTGACTTACATATGTATATATGTGTAAGAGTATATATGTATATATATATATATACATATATATATATATATACATATATATGCATATGTTAGAAAGCTATTAATATGTACACTTATCAAACATTTATATAAATTATCTTAAACTGTCATGGGTCTTTATTCCAAAGCTTTCATGATACTCTTTTACAAATGTATTTTCATTAACTTAAGAAAACTCTTAGTAGTAGTATCTATTTTCACAACACAAATAAATTGGAATTTATTGTTCATTTCATTTTTTATCATCATTGCAAATATGTAGGCACTAGTTCATTGTGTAAAAAAGTAGTTTTCCTTTATTATTCACGTTTATAATTCAGTCAGAAGACCTTTACATACAGAAAAAATCCAAAAAAAGTCATATTCTCATTTACATGAAAAAGATACATTATATAATTGAGCAAATGGGGAAATCTGTTATTGAAATGGATAATGAAGTTATATAGTTGATATATTTAATATGTTGGCTATATGATCTAAATAAGTTTCTTTTCTTATAGCACTGGTGTTTTGCCTGCATATATGTCTGTGTGAGTGTATCGGGTATGCTGGAACTGGAGTTACAGATGGTTGTGAGCTTCCATGTGAGTGCTGGGAATTGAACCCAGGTTCTCTGGAAGAACAGCTAATGTTCTTAACCACTGAGTCATCTCTCTAGGCCCCTTCAACAAGTCTCAAAGTATAAAAACAACTTAAAATATCTCATAATATTTTTCTGAATATTGTATTCTCTTTTGTACACTGAGTCACTAAACAATCATAAAAATATCTATGTACTATGATGTATGTATCTGCATAGCCTATCCATAATAATTTAAGATACACCTGTAAAAAAATGCGATTTGTTCAGTTTTGTAGTAGCAATAAAGTTTTTTTTTTTTTTTTTTTTTTGCTTTTGATTTATTCAGGCCTTCTTATATCATGGCTAGAACTCTTTTTCAAAACAATTAAACTCCATCTAACACTCAGTATATATGAGTTTGTTTTCTTGCATTGAAAATCATAAATATTGTAATTATGTAATTTAAGGGAGATACTTTCCAAATGCATTCATTTAAATTTTGGGAAATTTGCTTGGTATCAAAATTCCAGTAGTGAATAAGTTTTACTAATTGGAACACAAGAACTCCAGGCATTTTTTTTTTTTATTCTAGCACAATAAAGGCAAAGAGGTGGAATAATATACTATTTTAATTGACTACTTCAGCTCTTTTCCAGTGAAAGTAATTCTGTCCGAAGAGTAATGATACAGGAAATGATGTGCCAGCACAGAGCAGAAAGCAGCAAAGACACAGAGCTTTAGCAAATAATGGAACTGGATTATTGCTGGAAAATGTTCATGTTTTTCTAGAACGAGGATGAAGAGGAGAAAAAGAATAGAAAAGTTAAGATGTTGAACTGCAATTCCCCTTTCAGTTTAATTTTAAATTTCAATGGCAATATTGTGTTGTGTCAAGTCTGCTCACAATAACAAGCTCAAATACTTGTTGACTAGCCAAAATTTTAATGTCATAATTTGAGATGTTGAAACAGGATGACCAGGAGTTTGATAGGCACTCCTGGACTACTGTAGATGTAACCATCTTGTTAAAAAAGAAACATAGAGCAATTTGCAGAGTTGAAAACCACGAGGTCAGAGTAAGAGCTGAAAACTTTACCCTTCACTGCTTCTGCTGTCCTTCCTCTCTGCAAGAGACCTACTTCTGTGTCCTGTCTTTTTATAGACTTTATGTTCTGTTTTCTCATTGGTTGTAAACCCAGCCACATGACCTCCTCACCACTGCCTGTTTGTACAGACCTCCAGGTCTTCTATGGTTGCTATTGAGATTAAAGGTGTGTGTCTGCCATGGTGGCTGTCCTTGAACACACAGAGATCTACCTAGCTCTGCCTCCCAAGTGCTGGGATTAAAGGCGTGTACCACTACTGCCCAGCTTCTGCTCTGGCTTGCTCCGACCTCAAGGCAGTTTTATTAACATACAAATAAAATCACATTTCAATACAAATAAAATATCACTATATTTCCCCTTTTCTATTTTAATAAAAAGGAAAAAAAGGAAAAAAGTTATAACTAATATAAGAAAAACTATATACAAAAGTACAATAACTATACATACCATATATACAAACAATAAATACCTAAACAATGTCTAGTCCATTTGCATTTGACAAATTCAGAGAAAATAATTCCATTATCTATCCTATTTTGGTAAGTCCAAAATGTACCTGATTCACTTTCTATCCTAACATATATTACTAACGGAACTGTCTTATAACGTCTTTCAAATTTATACACTTACTGTTCTTAGTGAGTTTTTCTGAAATCCTTAACAAAGATAATTATAATTACAACTAACTGATCTTCAACCCCCTCAGAGACCCAAGAAGGAAATAATACTACCTAATAAAAAAATAAAAACAGGAAGTGCATGCAAGCAGCTTCCAAATAAAATGTGAGTTGACAGAAACAGCCAGCTGCCTGGACAGTCACCTGAGGTTTCTCCACAGTGTTGGGGCATCATCTTCAGCCTATAGGCTTAGTGTACTCTTTTGTGAACTAGGATGTATACAAGGTCAACAGTTTGACCTTACATTTGGTGAGAGCAGTCCATGTACCAGAAACACCTGAATTCCATTAGTGTCATGTCATGATTCAGGATTTTAAATTCTGGAAATTATTGATGTTTCTTCAATTCAGCTGTCCATTTTTCTTGGCTGTGTATATGTGGCTTCATCTCAGCATCCCATTCTTCTCTGCATCCCTCTATTAAATGCCAGCCTACTATTGAGAGGGGTGAGCTTAGTTACTCTTCAAGAATAACTGTTTCATCTGCTGTTCCATTGCACATCATTAGTCATTGGCCCACTCCCTGTTCAGCTGCCTTTGAAGAAAAGGGCACTGTACCTTTTACAGATTGCAAAGGTCACTCACTTCAGGGATGGTGCCATATTGTGCTGGCTTCAGAAGATACCTTTTGTTAAAGCCATAACCACACTTAATTTTGGCAAGAATCAGTAGTCCTTTGTTTCATGTCCTGTCTGTCCTGTTTGTCTGCAGTTGATTCGAGGATAATTTGTTGTCCAGTAGCTAACTTTTGCCACTAAGAAAGTTAACTCCATATGAAGTTTCTTCAATGCCCATATTTTCTCTGAAGTAGATTGGTACTGCCAGGAGCCAACATGTCTCATAGTCATGGCAAAAAAGAAAAATTCCTAAGTTATTAAAACATTTTAAATGCCATATTCTGTAGATTTCTGAAGGGTTTGAAGATGACCTGTCTATCTAAAATATATCTGTTTGATCTTGAAAACACAGCTAATATGACTACAAGTTCAATTGTAATTTCTAACCACTAACTTTCATTTCTATATATCCTAATAGTTGGTAATACTAACATTCAAGGATTAGCAAATTGCATTACATTGTTAAATGAATGGTATAAATACAATATCTCAAGCAAGATTATAAATATGTGTATGGCATATTCTAACAATTTCAGTCTCAATAATAATAATAATTTGTATACAATATAAAACAATCCAGTCCAGTGTAAAGTATTTAAAACTAGTAATTGTCCTTTTCTTTTTTCTTTTCTTTTTTTTTTTTTACAAGCACCTTTTGCCTAGCCCTTTTCTTAACCCTTAACAACAACTTGTAACCAACCCTCCTAAACAATGAAAACTATCCCAGACCCAAAACCCATAAAAAGATTAAAAAAAAACCCCACCCACACCACACCATCCCTTTGGGAATGTGGGCATCGTATTCTTAAATTTGCTTCCTGCTGGGTATGGGTGAAGTTATCTTTATTCTGAAAAGAAAAATTTTATTTGTCCTTTTTCTTCAGTTGTCTCATTTGTCAAATGTTCTTCAGATTTCTTAGCCTTCATTCTCCTAAAACACAAAAACAAAAACCCTTCCCCAAGACTAATTTTGGGGAGGTTCCCTTTTGGCAAGTTGTAACTGATTAAATGAAAAGGCATGTATTAATGGTATAAGTTTGTTTAAACTGGATAGTCATGTTGGTTGATGAACTATCACCTCCTCTAATTAAGAGGTCTCTCTTGTTCAAATTGAACCTTTATCAATTTTGATGGTACCCATAGCTTATCTTCTCCTGCAGAAACAAAAGCAAAACCTTGTCCCCAACGTACCACATATCCTGGTTTCCATTCTGAGGTCAGCATGTCCTTGATGTATATAGGCTGATTTAATTCTGTAGTTTTTTCTATTATCCAATGTCTCTCTGCAGCTGTTGTTCATTTCTCACTAGCATTGAGAAAATCCAAAGTTAATAGAGCATTGTGCAGTCTATTTCTGGGGGTTTTTGTTACCCCTTTCTGTTTATTTATCATCAAGCAGTAACTGCTTGTTGCTAAGGTGGGTTGGGCCTGAGTACTAAGCTGAGCTAGGCCCAAGCTAGGGAGCTGGGCCTGCCTAGGCAGGAAGCCGGACCCACTGCCAAGCCAAGCAGTTTTTTAATGAATTCTTGCCACGTTGGGCGCCAAAAGCAGATGTAACCATCTTGTTAAATAAGAAACACAGAGCCAGTTGCAGAGTTAAAAACCACGAGGTCAGAGTAAGAGTGGAAAACCTTACCCTTCACTGCTTCTGCTGTCCTTCCTCTCCGCAAGAGACCTACTTCTGTGTCCTGTCTTTTTATAGACTTTCTGTTCTGTTTTCTCATTGGTTGTAAACCCAGCCACATGACCTCCTCAGCACTGCCTGTTTGTACAGACCTCCAGGTCTTCTATGGTTGCTATTGAGATTAAAGGTGTGTGTCTGCCATGGTGGCTGTGTCCTTGAACACACAGAGATCTACCTAGCTCTGCCTCCCAAGTGCTGGGATTAAAGGTGTGTACCACTACTGCCCAGCTTCTGCTCTGGCTTGCTCTGACCTCAAGGCAACTTTATTAACATACAAATAAAATCACATTTCAATATAAATAAAATATCACTATAGATTACAGTCAGTCTGAAGTATCTAACCATATGAAAACAACAAATAAGTAAGAAAATTAATTAACTAATTAATTAATTAATTAATAACTTCATTCATTTATCCATCACAATTAGACTAGGGATTTTCCATGATAGTATGTCACTCCACTAGATGTGTGCATGGATGAAAAGTTTAGTTGCAAGAAAGAAAAACATGATTTATATCGTATACTCACTTCTGTCTAGGTGACATGAGATGAGAAGGTTGGGTGAAGACATACCATAGAGAATAAAGAAAATGACATAGGAAAAGTATCTGTTGAGGATAGTTCTACACTCCAAGTTACAAAGAAAAGAGAAAATAAACTCCATGGAAAATTGAGTGAGCATATGAACAACCAAGATTTCCAGTGGCAGCATATATCTTTAATCATAGCACTCAGGGAGCAGAGACAGACCATGAATTGAGATACAGCTAGGATTACAAAGCAACACACTGTTTTGAAGAATAAAAATTAAGGAATGGTCGGGCGGTGCACATACTTAATCCCAGCACTTGGGAGGCAGAGGCAGGTGGATCTTTATTGTTTACAGAGAGAGATGCAGGAAAGGCACAAAGCTACACAGAGAAACCCTGTCTCAAAAAACCAAAAAAAAATTATGGAATGAATTCACAAATACTGTTATATTCAAGAAATAAGTGCCTCATTAATAAAGGGGTTTTTCAAGTTATATGGATCACTGTGCCCAAAACATGAATTAAATTGCAATTCATGAAATGAGTTGTGCATTGAAAATTATTACATGTACATTATGTGTTTGATGCACACTTTTAATCCCAGCACCACTGAGGTGAGGGCAGGACATCTGGGTATTAAGGATAGCTTTGTTTGCATAATGAGTTGTAGGCTTCCCATGGATATATGAAACCAAGTGTCAAAGAAAGAAAAGCAGAAACCAAAACATGTAAGTTATATAAAAGAAACAAAAAGGAAGGGGAAGTTTTAACAGGAATAAATATTGAAATAAGTTTCAAACTTTTACTGGATATATTATACAAGGATCTGAAAGAACAAATCTTCCACATAGTCACAGAGTAAAATTCAGAGCCATCAGCAAAGTACTTAATTTCTCCTTCTTGCATTCTAATATGATTCTCTGGGTTGAAGGAGAAAATTTCTATAAAATAGATAGTGAACATTATGCAAATAATAACACTGGCAATTATTGCTATTTGTCATCATCACCAAAGTATTTTGAAAAGATTAAAGGACAGTAAATAATGGTAGATAAGAACATCCTGCAGAGATACAAAATGAATTTCATTTAAAACAATTTTAAAAAGGTATCCTGATAATATTTGAGACTATTTCAGATAATTCTTTTTCAAAGAGAAGGATATGAACCCTTAGATTAAAGATGCAGGATTCAATTTAAAGCAATATCTAGATACACAGGAAAGGATGTGGCCAGTGTGGACATCATGAGTAAAAAGCTCACATCAGCTCTAATACCAGTGGATGAGTAATGCTTTAAACATAAAATGAATAAAAATTATTAAATTTTTCCATTGAGTTATAAATTAATTTTAGTTTTTTAAATTTGTAAAAAAATTCTTTATTTTTAATTGAGTATGTCAAATTTTAAGATTATATTTCTTTGAGGAAATTTACAGAATTGTATTACTCATCAATTATGTTTCATAGTTCTACCATCTGAGTTAACATCTGATTATAACTGCAGTTGATCATGATCATTGCTTCTATTTGTTCCTACATTTTCACAATGAATTTTATTATAGAACAATGAACAAAAAATGTCCATGAGGATACGGGAGTATGAAGTCCTTTTGGTAGAAATGTAAAACTATAGAGTCATTGTGAAAATTAAGTATGTAGTTTTTTCAACAAACTAAAACAGAAATATCATACAATCCATCTGCACCACCCCTGAGGATATAGCTAGGGGACTATAGGCCAACAAACAACAGACATACCATCCAAGTTTATTGCTGCATTTTTTACTATGGTCCACTAATGAAATAAGACAGGTCTTCTGTCAACAGATGAATAGATACAGACATGCAAAATGTACAACAAAGTAATGTTTATCCTTAAAGAATGTAAAATTGTATTATTTGTGGAAAAATTGATAGACTTAGAGATAATCATATTATAGCAAGCCAGATCCAGAAAGACAGAAAAAAATTCCACATTGAATGAAGAGATGATGAATAGGGCATTTGTTCATTTTGAAATTGGTTGCATAAGCAGAATCATTGAAGGCAAAATAAATCTACACATGAATAATATGTCCATTCCAGTAAGAATATTCATTCAGAACCTCTAATATAATAAGTTGCTTCCAGGTGGCTGGAATCCTAGGAACAGCTTCAATTTTGTTTATGAACCATCAGAAATGAGATCAACAATAGTAAAATCAATTTTGGTGAGTTTAAATCCCCATTATGAAGTTCAGTTCTGGGATTGGTACAACAAAAACCTAATGATTTCAGTTTGAAATTTCTTTTATTTTACTGTTTTTTTTAATTTAAAAATTCATGTGAATATACCTTTGTCTGTATGAGGGTATGTACACACATGTTCAAGTGTCCACAGAGGCAAGAAGAAGGCGTGGATTCCCCTGAAGCTGTCACTAAGGGCAGCTGAGAACCATTTGGCATTGGTGCAGTCACCCAAAACTTTAGGAAACAATGTAATTTTTTATTAATTTTTTCAACATTTTCATTATGTGCATAATGCCCTCTTTGTTTTCTCCCTTTCCTTTTCTTTTTATTGAGACAGGGTTTCTGTATATAGCTTTGGAGCCTGTCCTGGAACTCCCTCTTGTGAGTCAGGCTGACCCAAACTTCGCAGAGCTGATTCTCTTCCAGTAAACAACTTCAATCCATTCATAATAGCAGATTACTCATGACATAACTATTTTCCACCTGCTTTCATTTATTTTTATAAATATTTTTAATTTATGATTAATTTAATTTTACATATCATCTGCATAGCATGTAAATAGGACTACACACAAGATCCTTCAAGGCTGATACACCATGTCTAAACCACAGCCCAGTTTGAAAACAACTTGAATTCTTGAATGACTAAAGCTGAATATTCCCACCTGGAACCAAAGCATTGCTTGCTCCTCATATTTGAATAAAAAATTTCACAATTCCCCTCTCTACCTCTGGCAGAGTTTCTTTCAGATAATAGCAGTAGAGTAAGGAATTGTTCAACACAATGGAACACTTAAATTATACTAAACATTTTACTGGAGTAACAAAAAAATCAAATTCATGTCTTGTGTTTTTATTTCCCCCCACAGGAATTAAAAATATTTCCTATCACAGTGAAAGGCAGCAGGAAAAGATTTGAGACCTTGGCCCAGGCTCCAGAGTTTGCCATCTTTCATTTTATATTTTCTTTTAAGGGGTAAAAAAGGATGTTTTAATTATTAAATAATAACATTACAATGTCTTAAATTTGCTATTATATTTTAATACTTCAAAACTAGGTCACAATATTACAATAAAACCTTTCATCAGAATATAAAGAAATAAAATAGTTAAACCTTAACAACAACAAATCAAAGTTACTTTATCAGGCTTCTGGGTTCTTTTGATCATGATAACATCAATAAAAACATGTGGAGCAGGAGATCATGCTCCACAGTTAAGAGCATGTACTGCTTCTTTAAAATTTATCTCTTTTCTTTTATTCTTCGATTATACAAACATCCTGACAGCAGTTCCTCCTTCCACCATTCCTCTAAGTCCCTCCACCAACCTCCTCCCTCCTCTACTTCTCCTCTGCTTTCTTTCAGAAAAGAGCAGGCCTCCCAGGGATATCAACAGAACAAGGCATACCAAGATACAATAATACTGGCACAAACCAGATCAGGTCTGGGCAAAGCAACCCAGTAGCAGGAAAAGGGTTCCAAGAGCAGGCGAGAAACTCAGGGACCACCCCTACTCTCAGTATTGAGAGTCCCAAAAGAAAGAATACCAGCCTACATAACTGTAAGGTATATACCAAGGACATAGCTCAGATCCAAACAGAGTTGGTATTTGTCAATTCAGTCTCTGAGAGCTTCTATAAGCCCTGCTTCATTGATTCTGTGAGCTGTGTTCTTATGGTGTTCTCTACCCATATGGAATCCTAGAATCCATGCTCCCCTCTTCTTTGGTTTTTTTAGTTCTGCCTAGTCTTGGCTTTGGATATCTGTATCTGCTCCCATCAGTTGGTGGATGTTGCCTCTCTCATGATGATTGGGATCTGCATCCTGTGTTGATATTTTTTTTTATGTGTATACTCTAACAAATAAAGCTGCCTGGGGATCAGAGGGCAAAGCCAGCCACTATATTAAACATAGGGGTTAGGCAGTGGTAGCACGTGCCTTTAATCCTATAGCATTATTGAGCAGAAATTCATCTGGAACTCTGTGAGTTCAAGGCCACACTGGGAACAGAGCCAGGCATAGCATCACATGCCTTTAATCCCAGTACTAGTTAACCATAAAGGTCTGTACAAACAGACAGGAAGTAATAGAGCTGGCTGGAAAGAGGAAGTGATGCAGCTGGGCAGAGAGAGGTAGTAAGATAGCAAGGCACAGAAAAGTAATTAAAGCATGAATATACAGGAAGTAGCTCTCTTGGACTGAAGATTTTCTAAAGGTAGGAACTTGTGGCTGGCTTTTTTTTCTATTCCTTTAATCTTTTAGCTTCCACCCCAATATCTAGCTCCAGTTTTTTTTATTAATAAGTTCATTTATCAATTCATATTACAGCACCCAATCTATGATTATAGCAGTAGATCATTAGTAATCATTTCATTAAATTTTTTCCCAGTCATGTTAGGTTCAATCCTGGGTATCTGGGCTGTCTAGCCCTGGTTCTCAGCCATCTAGGCAGTGTCAAGCATGGACTTCCTTTCCTAGTATGCTTAAATTTGGACCAGTCATTGATTAGCCACACTCACAATTTCTGCACCACCATTACCTCCCCGCAGCCAGCACATCTTTTAGGCCAGACAAGTAAAGGATAATTATGATAAAACCCACAGACCCAAAGGAGCTAAGTATAAAGAAAGGCTCAAGGGGAAAAGTATAAACCTTCCATGCGAAAGAGAAATAGAATAGATTTTGCCAATGGACCTGGGGCAGGTGGGAATGGGAAAAGGAGGGATCAGATGGGGGCAAAGATGGAGTGAGAGAGTACTGGGAGAGATGACTGGAAGTGGGGGTCAGTTGGGGGGCCATGTGCATAGCTAAGTAGTGGAAGCTTCCTGGAATCTTTGAGAGTGATCCTAAAGAGCTTCCTCGTAACAGGGGATATGAAACCTGAACTAGCCAACTTCTTTAACCAGGCAAGTTTTCTAGCACTGGAACTGAGACACCAATCTAGGCTCAAAACCTTCAACCTACACAATGCTTTTCTAGGGGACATGAATTCTGTTCCCAGCTCCCACATCAGACATTTCCCAAACACCTGTGACTTCTGCTTTGTGAAATCTGATACCTTTGGCATACACAGACATCCACTCATGTGTATATACTTATAGATAGATGCAGATATGTAAACAAAATGAAAAATAATAAAATAGATCTTAACACGAAAAAAGATGGATGGTATTCTATTTAAACCAAGATTTTAAAAGAATGCATATAACTTACACCATCTTTGGGCTATATTCATATGCAAAATCTTTGCCTTTGGTGGTTTTCATATGACAGATCAAAATAATCATAGTTTAAACTAGATAAATGACATCTTTTTAAATTACACAATGTGGTTTTAAAGAGGATAATAGCTTTAAAGCATTTTAATTAGCAATCTGGCAAATCAACAGATGTATAGTCTCAAGCTTGTATAATTTATCTACTAACTATTGTAGCAGTCCATTTCAAGAGATTATAACACTGCCTACATTAACAGCCTCAATACATCATTGATTTCTAGCCTAACAGTCTGCAATAAAGTGTATAAACATTTCCAGTTTGAAAATGTCAATTAAATATATGTTTTATTCAATCAATGCAGATGTATAATATACACAAATAATTTCACAGAATTGTCAAAATGTATGCCACAACTTGGTGTTTTTATAGATACATGAGTCATTGTCTTCATTAAACTCTAAACATCCCACTTTACCTTATATTTGCTCAAGAAATCATTTTTATTCATGAGACTATGTGGCACATCCCACAGAACCACATTCTAGTGGTAGAAAGTTGGCTATTAAGTATTACTTCTAGTCCTTGCTAACTTGGGACATGAACCCATTTATAACTTTTTCAAATGTCTGTGTTACTGTATGATAATAGCTAAAAGTAAAAAAAAAAAGAATGTCCTCATGAGGTTATGGGGAAAAATAGGCTACATATGTGTTGGAGTTTCAGCATGCTTTTCTTGCCTTTCCACCTTCTTTCCATGAATGAGAAGGTCACAATAGAAACTGGAATTGATAAAGTTCAGAAAGGGAATGAAGAGGCTCAGAGAGGACAGGAAAGAATGAAATAGCATTAAGCCTAAGGGTTGGCTACATTTAAAATATGTCCTTGTTTTTAAGGAATGCAGCCATACTTACAATGTCATGCTCTTGGAAAGCCATGTTACATAGAAGGAATTTTTGTGGATACATTTAAGTTATGAAACAAATATTAATATCTCCTGAAATCTTTCCTACAGCTGGAATTTCTCTTTTTATATGTGAATAGTGGGTAATGGTTAAACTAACTGCAGGAATTTAAAAATTCAAGACTAAAATCCAGCTTTCTAATGGGAGTATTTTCATTCAATACTCCTAAATGCCTGTGTTCATCTTGGGAAACCACTCATTTCATAGGAAAATCTTAGTGGCTATAAAATGACTTGTTTTCTAAGAGTAGAGAGTAAGCTGAGTGATTTGGGATACTATTTCAAATCCTATTAGCCCATAGTGCTCAATTAAAATGATGCACATACAAAGACATGGCCCTGAATTAACTTACCTTCTGAGATTTTAAAGAGTCCTTATTCAAGGAACTGGTGAACAAAACTGAAGACATTTTAGCTTATGAAAGATAAAATCCATGAGTTTAGAAAAACATTCTTTTGTAAAGAAGCTTTTTATTTCTTCTAATTTTAATTCAAAAGTATTATATACACTATATTATTATTATTATTATTATTATTATTATTATTATTATTATTATATCCACATATGTGTCTGTGTTATATATGTGTACTATGTGAGTATCTGATGCCTACAGAGAGCAGGAAAGGACATCTAATCCTCTGGGACTGAAGTTACAGATGATTGTGAGCTGCCATGTGGGTGCTGGGATTTAACCCATGTTCTCTGAAAAAGAAGTAAGGAGTGTTCTTTAACCATTAAACAACTAAGATATTTTGATTTTGTCATTTTAATCTTCTTTTTTCTTTTGACTGGGATTTGACTTGTAAAGGGACTTAATTTGGAGACCACCCCCACCCCAGGAAATTGTTAGTTAGAAGTTGAAAGCAAATGGGGCTCCTCCATATCACAGAAATTTCATTTTTGGCAGGTCCTGAGCATCTGGTTATTGGAGTATATTTATATTCTGTTTCCTTTATTTTAGATAGGACAGAGTTGTCAATGTCACACAGTATTGATAGGTTATGTGGTGGATAGGATAAAATACAGAGTGAAATTTTCAGTTAAAAAGCTAAGAAATTTAAGAACTTTTTAAATTGTTACTCAATGTCTTATCTCTGTGCCTGTTTTTGAAGTAAGCAGGGCAGGAAGTCAGGCAAGGAGATGAATTAAAATTGGATAGATCAAGGGCAGGACAGATGTTACTTGGTCTATCCTAGAAGCACAAAGAGAACAACTGAAACTTTCAATAATATTTCTTTTTTTTTTCTTTTATGATGTTGGTAAGAGTATACTCTGGAGTATACAGTACTCTAGGTCTGAATATTAAATATACACTCCTAACCCTGTTATCAGAGATGAAAGATGATGTAGGAGAAAGTAGGACAGGCCCACAATCCTTACAGCCCAAGAGACAACCCATCAGGCTAGCCACTATGGACATGCCTACTAAAAGACCACTGCTACACCACATCCTCTTGTCTCAAAAGTCTTTCCCATCCTACTCTTACCTGGAATATAAACAAGTGTTGATTCTAGAAAATATAATCAATAAAGATATTGGTGGGTGCCGCGACCGCCTCGACCAGCAAGGAAGACGCGACACCAGGCTCTTCTTTCTGCAGTTTATTCAGGACCTTGTTACAAGCAATGTCTCTCCCTGGGTGAGCCTCTCCCAGCCCTTAAGTAGGCATGGGCTGCCAACCCTGAGCAGCCACATGGGCACTACCAATAGGTCCAGGTGCGCGTAAGCAAGCCAGATTCTCAGCCTTAGCCAATTAAGGAGTTGTTTATCACAGAGAGCGCTCACCGTTGAGAAGGTGGAAGGCGGAAGCTGGTGCCATCTTTGAGGCACAGCTGTTCGCAGCTCTCTACAGGTGGGGCCTTCTGTCAAGGGACATTAAACAAATATTTTCATTCTCCCCAGAGAGGAAGAGAAACATTTCTCATCATGATGTTAAAACTGGCTTATAGTTCTTATAGTCCTTTATTTCTACAAATATAAACTTGGAGAAAATGTTTCTCCATCAGAAGCTGTGGCCAAGAAAGTCTGTCTGCTTTGCTATCTGAATCTCTTTCAGTGGGCTTTTCTGATGTCTCCATGAAAGGAGTTTATTCTACTGAATTCTACTGAATTCTCACATTTAATATACAGTCTATAATATATTTTGTAACATAAATAAAATATACATTTTAATTCTTTTAAGATAATGTGCCCATTTGTAGTAGGACAGGCCCATAGGGTAGAGGAAATTGGCTCAGACCAGTTGCCAAGGCATGCAAATAATCTACTTCCTTATGAGCCATTCTGGAGTTTACCTGAGGGCCTAGCAACAAGCATTGTCAGAGTTCCTGATAGATATCATAGTTTTTGATCATGCCCAGCCCATTAGGGTTGGCCACAAGATGCCACCAGATTGGGACACAGCTTGGGTCCTGGGAGGAGAGTATATAAAACCTTCCCCGATATTGAATAAATGAGTCTTCTGTTTGCCTTCAACTGACTCCTAGTGTCTCTGTTGTTGATGTGGCACCTTCTCACTCCCTCCCCTGAGGGAGCCATTAGGACCCTGTAACATCCATTACTGTTGATGAATGATGTTATATAAACTGAATTCACCAAGTTACCAAGGTTACAATGACCTTGCTTACAAGGGACTATATTGATTAGGTTGAGGTGGGAAGACATACCTCAGAGGAGGGATGTTTCCAGAGCTTGGGTCCTGAAATGCATACAAATGAGAAAAGGAGCAGAGCAGGAGTGTCAATCTCTTGTTTTTCCTGAATACAGACAGCATATGACAGGCTGCTCCACACTCCTTCCCCACAGCAATTGACTCTAACCTCAAACTCTGAGCCAAGACAAACTTTGATTCCCTTAATTTTCTTCTGTCAGTATATTTTATGTCAACATCAAGAAATATAACTGATAGGTAATTTTTTTTTTATTTTGTCAGGGAAAGAAGGATACTGTTTATTATAAAACATTATAATAAAATGATAATATTTATTTATGTAGGGGGGACAATAATTAATAAAAACATATACCCTGAAATGAAGACAAGGTATATGGGAAGATTTGTAGGGAGAGGGGGAAATAAAATTAATATTTTTCTTATTATATTGTATTATATAAATATACAGTATTATACATATATATATATATACACACATGTGTGTGTATACGTGTGTGTGTGTGTGTGTGTGTGTGTGTGTGTGTGTGTGTGTATTTTGAGACAGGGCTTCTCTGTGTATTTTCATGAAACTTGCTCTGTAGACTAGGCTGGCCTCAGACTCACATAGAACCACCTGTCTCCCTCTCTCGAGTGCTGGAATTAAAGGCGTGTACCACCCTATATCCCAGCATATTATAACTTAAAGTAGAAAATTATTTAATAAATAGCATTTAATATATTTAATTGAATATTAATATCTGTGTCAGTTTATATATGAATATTAAATGTGCATATTGAATATGGTTTTAAATTCCTAGAATTGGAGTCATTACCAAATTCATGCTTTCAGGAGGAAGAATAGAGTTGTCATTCACACTATTGCAATCTTAAATTAAAAAAAAAATATTATTTTGGAAATTTTAGTAAACATTTAGATATCAGGCAAAGCAAGATTATCCAGATCCTGATTAAAGAAAGGAATTTCTTGGTCATGGTGTAATTAGAACACGAATGTCAAAGGAGTTGATGTTAGGAAAGATCTTTACTTCATTTTCTCCATGTGTCTTTGATGCTGTGATGAACACAATGCACTAGGTTTCAAAGAGGTGTGTGAAGACACTTATGTTTCATTTTCTATGTGGAAGTGAGGCATAGACGATTATATAGTGATTATGTCGTTATGAACTTAAGAATGGGGATAGTAGAGTGAACAGCAGAGCCAAAGAGGTCCAGGGTATCTACAGGCTCTCACACATGCAAAGGCATTATTTCTATGTTCTAATCAAAACAACTAGATTAGCTAATATGATTCCATCATTAATTTCATTGGGAATTACTTGCATTCATGTTAACAATAGATCTGGCACTTCTTGAAAATGAACAACACATTCTATAGTAATTTGGCAAGTAAAAGTTTCACATCTACAGAAAGTGGGTAGCCTGCACATTTAGGTCAAGCACAAATGTGTCCTGTGCCTCACTGTGAGTGTGCTTAGACTCACATTTTTGCACAGTTGGCTAATTCAACAGGCACTATGATATGTAAAGTGCAATTCTTAAGCACAGGATGAAATCTTAAGCATGTACTTTGCATTTAGTAAATTGCTGACCAGAAGAAAGATTTTACTGATGGCCTCATACATTTCTTTAAAGATAGAAATTCTTGGTCTTATTTAGTGATAAAATAAATATAACTTTATTTATATTCTTCTCATCTACATATTATAAATACTTATTGATGGTATGTTTATGTAATGTTAAAACTTGAGACACAAGTAATATCTCTAATGTGAGAAATGCCAAAGAAATTGTAAAACATTTAGATACAAGAGATATTGTTACATATCACATGCACATATTTGTCATAAGTAACTTAAAACTTGGGCTCTGTGGAATATATACATCATATATACCCTCTTTGTGCCATTTCACTGAGAACTCTCTTTTGGTACAGGAAAACAAGGACACAGATAAAAGATGGTTTTGTCTGGAAAAATGGCATGATGTTGTCCTAGAGTGTGACTTTTTCATAAAGCAGACTCAGATATTTATACAGATGGGCTCATTTCTGAAACACAGAAACACCAAGGAAACAAATGTTACAGAACGGACCTGCTCGGCTGACCAAGTGAAATCCATATATTTTGTAATGACTCTATAGATTACATTCATTAATATATAACTACAAGGGGCAATAAACACTATGGAATTATTTCTCAATGAAGATATATAAATCCTCAGTTTTGATTATTTCCATTATGATGTTGGTCAAAGCAATGATATCTGGATCTTCCTTCTATTCTTTCAGCTTTTTGAATTTACTGATAATTTAATTTAAAATATGATTATTTCTTGATGTTTTATGTTTGAGTTTGTTGTATGGTCTGGTTGTTAATCTTGTTTGCTGATCATCATCAAAGAGTTTCTTCCATTTGCTAGGCTGCCTCCTCACTGGATTGATTATCTCCCTAGCTGTACAGAAGCTTTCCAGTTTCATGATGTCTTGTCAATATTTTTAACTTATTTCCCAAGAAACTTGAGTCCTGTTTACAAAATCCTTATGGCTATAATGTTAAAGTCTACCCCCTACTTTCTTTTCTAGAATTTTAATAGGTGCAAGTTTTGTATTATGATATTTCAGTGAATTTGGAGTTGTTTTTGTTTTCTTTTTATTGTCAGGATGAGTGCTACAATTCTAGTTTCATCCTTATATGTGGAGATATCCACTCTCCCAGTTTCTTAAAATGTTCTCGCCTTTAGTATGTACGTTTTTTTGGCTGTAATTTTGTGGCTTTAAATAAGGCAATTAAAATTCAGATGTGAATAGATGATTCAAAAAAAAATAAGAACGTGAATACAAAAAATACCTTAAAGTGTTCTGCGTTTTGTATTTACCATCAACAAATGCAAGTTAAAACTACCTTGAAGTTTCATATCACTCAGGTAAGAATGGCTATTCTAAGAAAAAAAAAATCAAACGACAACAAATGCTGGCAATGATGTGGGGAAACAGAAACCTGTATTTGTTGTTGAGATAGTAAACTGGTGTACATGCTGTAGAAATTGATGTGGAGAAGTGTAGAAAAATTAAATAGATAGAAAAATATTTACCATATTGTCAAATCATTCAACTTCTGGAGTAGCTAAAAGAGGAAGAAAAAAAGAAGAAGAAGAAAAAAAAGAAGAAGAAGAGGAGGAGGAGGAGGAGAAGGAGGAGGAGGAGGAGGAAGAAGAAGAAGAAGAAGAAGAATTCGGACTGTGTTGACGCTGCATTCAGTAACAAGAGGACTTTTTTTTTTTTTTTTTTAATCATAGGACCAGGGGAGGATGATTTCCAATTTTGAAATACTTACTATAGTTTCAGTGATTATTAGTTATAAATTTTCATCATATGGGACATTTTATTTATTTAAAGTCGATCTCAGGAGTTAGTAATCCCAGGGTTTGTGTATTATTTTTTTTCTCTCATAGCAATTTCTTTTTCATTGAATTCATCGAAGAACCTCATATTGTCAATTTGAATGATGCTTTCATTAATTCATGAAAGCAAGTTGTATAGAAGGAGCATCTACCCAGTGTAGTGATATAGATGCGGAGTTTTTGGACGTGCTTGGGCTGTTATGTATAGAACCTCCTCAAACGCCTTTGACTCGTCCTAGTTTCTTCACAGTTGCTGTGACGTCTTTGTAACCTACTCTCAAGATACTGGCTAAGCCTGCCAAAGTTGTTATAGTCACAATGGCTGGGAAATTAAAACCACCTGGATTTCCATCAACCAATACATAGTAAACGAGAATATAGTGAAGTTACAATGTATGAAATTTTGAAATCTGCAGGTAAATAGATGGAGGTAGAAAAAAATATTACCAAGTGAGACAACCCAGACCCAGAAAAACAAATGCTATACATGGCATTTCATATGTAGATCCTAGAATCAAGTCTCTAATGTTGGGTTTTCAACTGAGAGTTTCTTTAAAGTCGAGGAGTGAGTAAAGAGGTCAATTAGGAAGGGAGGCCTTAAGGATATGTAATAGAGAACAGGTACAATGAAATTCCAGAGTACAAAAACCTGGGGTAGAAAGTTTAAGATCATATATTTCATTATTGGCAGTGGCTTTGAGCAAGTCACCAACTCTGCCTTCTGGATGACTTTTTAGAAAACATTTTAATGATTACTAAATACATTCAATATCTATTCCATCTTTCCACAAGATAAAACACACTTGAATGTGTTTGAAGCTGAGTGCCTTAATATCCACGGAGCTGCAATCTGCCCTTGGGCTATTTGGAATCATTTTCGTCTCTTCAGAAGGACATCTCCTGATGTCTCAAATGCTGTTTCAGATATCATCAGAGGTGACAAATGATTGCAATAGTAACATAAATTCTCACTTTTCTTCTTGCTTCCACGATGTGAGATCGATGATGGCTGAAATACAGAAAAAATTGAAGAGAAAGTCTCTGGGAGTTATCTTTCCTGGGGTAGGATGCAGAGATTTAGCACCTGAGCCATTTAGAATTAATTTTCAGGATCAAGAGAAGGTAATGAAAGAAAGGCAAGCCTTCTTACCAAGAAAACAAATTGAAAGGTAAAGATTAATGGAAAGATTATTTCTAAGGAAATAAATGATTCGTTAAAGAGTTTTTGAAAAATAGTCTTAAACTCTCATTCTTTTTAAGTGTTTTTATTTAATCTTTGAAATTTTCACATAATGTACTTTATCATATTCTTTATTCTTACCAAATTTCTCTAATATTTCCCCTCTTTCTCTCTCTTTCAAAAAAGTAAAACAAAAGAATAAAAAAGAAGTTTATCTATTTAACAAATTCCTATTAATGACAAAGGGCTACTTTGTGTTAAAAATGTGATGAACAAGATTCTAAAGTCCATCTAGAGCTAGATTCTCCCATTTGAAATCTACTGTATTAGAATGTCTTGTCAATTTAGGAAAACACCTGATTCTGCTTGTTTTAATTTAACAAATGTTTATTTAGTTACAATTCTGCAGTCGCAAGGACACGATACTGGCTTTGATTTGGCCCAGTTCAGTCCTCATGATAAGTGTCATTGCAAGGCCAGGGATATGTGCAATATGTGGAGAACCAAGGACAGGCAGGATGCCACAGAGGGATTCAAGGGTCAACGAATTATTATATTCACTCCTTATGAGAGAGAGAAATGTCTATAACAACTTTGCTATAAGTTTGACATCTTGATGTTCCCATTATTTCATCAATAACATACTGAGGACCAAGATTCCCTGAGGGAATCCAAACCACACTCTACCTTTCCAACAGATACTGCATTTAATCTTTGTTACTACTTAGTTTTAACCTGCTTCAGTTTTTAAACTATGTGGGATTATGGTAGTATCTACAGCTGCTGTATTTCCATATTATGATAAGAATGAAAGGTCATTAATCAAAAGTAATTGAAATTATTTCTGGATTATCTGAAATAAAAATATTACTAAGATATTATTAATATTAACTTAAGTAATAATAGTGTTATATTGGTTAAATAATTTTTTACTCTAATGTAAAGAACATCATAGAATTCTATATCACAGTTAAAATGCTAAGGAAGTGTATGTAGTAATTCATTACAGGGATTTAACTTCTCAGAACCACAGTGTGCCTGATAAAGGTTTGCCAGCTCCTTTATTTTTGGACCAAAATATATTATAATGTACTTTAAAAACCCATTTGAGTTAAATTTAACCTGTAGGGATGACTAATGTTGTTAGGGTAATTTTGGTAATTTAATTCAAAAATTTAAAATGTTAAGTTTTATAAAAAGTATATGGTCAAGAACATGTTCATGGGGTTGGGGATTTAGCTCAGTGGTTGAGTGCTTGCCAAGCAAGCACAAGGCCCTGGGTTTGGTCCTCAGCTCTGGAAAATAAAAATAAAAATAATAATAAAAAGAACATGTTCATGAATTCACACACATGTGTATATTCACTAGATATTAAGAATAAATATTAAGTTGTCACTGATGAATTAGACCTCATGCAGACAAAATTACCTTGGTTCCTAATATCTTCTTAAAACACATCCAGGTTTCTTAATGATTTAAGAACATATTTCCTATTGATACAATAATTTTCACTCAAATAAAAATCTATCACCATTTACAAAGAAATAAGTGTATGCATTTAAATTTTTAAATTTTACTGGTGGTTTTCTTCCCTCATATCACATCATCACATCTTTTTTGTTTAGTCTTATTTTGTTTTTGCAATGCACTTTCCCCACTGTACAGAGTATTCAGGCAGCAGCAGCAAGACAGCTTACAGGCTATTGGTTTCCATAAACTGGAATTGCACCTGTCAACAAAAAGAACACAAACCAGAAATGTGTGTCAATATGATGAGAAGAGTTCACACGTGTCACGTCCATCATCTTACTCAATCACATAGGGTTCTGGAAATAGTGATAGCAGAATACGCTATTGTTGGAACCACTAATTGGCATATTTGTTATAGCACTTTTACAGTTTCACCATGATGGTAGTTTTCTTTAATTTAATAGTTATTTCTGTTCATATGAATCACTTTTTAAATATTTTTTTGACATATCTGCTCAGGCAATTTTTAACTTGATTCTTTTTAGATACTATCTCACTACATAGCCATGACAAGCCTAAAACTCACTATGTAAACCAGGTTGGAAGCATGCCTTAGTAGATATAAACCATGAAAATAATAGGTCTTTGGAACAATTAATTCATATATTATCAACTATTCTTTTATTTAAATACTTACTTTATAAAAGCAATTCACCACAATCTATATAATGCCCATACTGTTTTAAAATTATATACATGACAATTTATCAAGAGTAGAAAAATCTGTTCATTAGGGTGCTCCACACCTGTGATATCCAAATGAAGAACCCCAAATAAGAAGGTTGAAATATTGTTATACTCAATCCAGGCTGCAGAGTACTTTAATGCCATACTGGACTCTAGACTGAAAAGTGAGATTCTGTGTCAAAAAACAAAAATGGAAAATACTTCAAAACATTTCATTCAGTTTCGTAAAATAACTTATATTTTATTTGAGAAACAGATTAGAGATTTTGGGTGAGTGGCATGTTCTTGCCACAAGTTGCTCTTAAGCTTATGTTACAATTATAATAGAAAGTTAGATATGCTAAAAAAAAAAAATCTGGAGAATCCAGTGTCTGAATTTTGAGTGATACAAAAAAGCACCAGATTCCACCCAATTGTGCTGGTTTAAAGTAAAATTTTTTACTCGAATGAAAATAAGTCAGGATAGACGCATGGAGCATTTTTATTCACCCACAACAACCAAGGAACTTCAAATGGATTTATATTGCAAGTGTAGTTCTTGGTCTATTGGCCTCATTTCTTGCTCAAATCAAATAATTAAAAGCAGGGTAGCTTGCTTAGAAATATCTTCATCCAAAACATATGAAGAACTCATTGAGGCAACAGATGCCCGGCTATATTTAAAGAGTTGTATAAGAAAGTTGTAAGCTTGAAATGTCGAAGCATTTGGGAGGGCTGGCAACAGCTAAGCCACTAACAGGATTTTTCTCTCATATGTCCTTTTGTCACTAGAGCTTTCTATAATGTAAATACAAAGAGAGACATTATGTATGTACAATCTTCTTTCTAAATGTTTTCCTTCCTTTTCTCATTTGTGTTGTTTTTAGTGGAATAACTTCCATGACTGTTACACATGCCATTGTTAAGAAAAACCTAAATGAATCATCTTCAGAACTCCCAACAATGAAATTGTATTTATAGCTGAATTTATATAAAAGCCTCTAGCCACCATATATATATATATATAGCATTTCAGTAAATAATAGTATGCTCAATTTAAGCACACACATATATGAATATAATATTACATATATATTACAATACATATGTACATATATTTGCATGCACATATATACCCTGCCTATATACAATTGAGGCTACTTTAGAAGGAATAATTTATACTCTGTTGTATTATTTTGTTAGAAGACTGAAAATATTTCAAGAAATAACATGTTGGCTCCCTTGATTTTTCACACTGAATGAATGTAGAGTTTTGAGGACCTTTAATACAAACACCTTCCATAACTTACGGAAAAACCCTTGGTCCTTCTCACTTGCTGCTTTGTATTCCTGCTAAGCCTAAAGATAGAACACATGGGAAACCACAGATACAACAGGAACTAAGTTAGGGACACACACACACACACACACACACACACACACACACACACACACAGGTGATTTCTGAGAGTAACAAAGATTAAGAACTTCTATGTATCTGAATTGAGATAATCAAGACTTCTATGTTCGAGTACACATGCTTTGCCATAAATTATAAATACTGTTAAATTTATGAAACAAGATACATAAGAACTCCAGAAAGGGATATTCCTTGCAGAGAAAATTCAGAACAGGGAAGGAAATTGTACTTACTAGCAATCTCATAAATGTAAATAGTCACAGAAAAACTTATATTCTGACATGTTTTATTTTAATTATTTGATTCTTAGAGGAAATGATACAGGGTATTGTTAATAACAATCCTTGTTTTTCATCTAGCACAGAATTAACTATCATTTCTGAATGTCTTAACCTTTGAGCTTGGAATAATACCCCTGAGGCTTTAAATATACAAACTAACTGGCCTTTTAAAGCACATTATTTACCATAATAATCACAAAATAACAAGGGAACAAAACACCAAAGTGAATTCAAGCACAATTTATATAATGAATTTTAGCACTATCCTCCAAGAATGAATTTCAGATACCATTCCCAGTTGAACTGATTTACACACACACACACACACACACACACACACACACACACACACTCACACTCCTCAATACAGCATCAATAAAACTACTCTGCTGCTTCATATATTGCAAATATGTATTTAAATTAGTTGTAAAAATGAATTCAATAATTTGGTTCAGTCTAGTTAATAGTCTGTGATGATTGGTGTTAATTGCCAGCTTGTCACAATCAAGAATCATTTATGAAGGTAGTCCCAATAAAGAATGTGGGTGTACCTTAGGATAATTTTCTAATTTGGTTAATTGGGGTAGGAAGACCAAACTCTGAATGTGAACAAGGAGAGAGCCAGTGGAACAGTGGCAGTCAGACATTCATTCTCTGTGTACTCTTGACTGTGGGTGTAATTAGATGCTTCAGATTTCTGCCTTCTCCCCAATGATGGACTGTGACCTGAAATTGTAAGCCAAATAAAACCCCTTGCTCCCTAAAGATGCTCTTATCATATATTTTATTGCAGCAGCAGGCAGAGAAACAAGACATAGTCAAAGGGAGTTTTAAAAGACCTTACATACAAATTACCATGCACTTTGGAAAATGCACTGTACAGAACTCCCTGTGAATTTTTATGCTGCAGGTCTCTGGATATGCACAAATTATTTTCATTAATATTTCAATGCTTATTTTAAATTAACAATATGACTTTCTTTGGTAAAAAAAGAAAGAAATTGCTATGAAAAAGGCAATTATAAATCTTAGAACTATCAACTACAAAGATAGACCTGAGAAGCTATTGTATGGATGATAATTTCCTATGTGATGAAAATTTATATCAAACAATCAATAAAATTGTAGTAACTATTTAAAAACGATCAGAAACCACCTATCCTTGATTCTAGAAAACCCAATGGTGTCTTAAAGCAAGAGTAATACAATTATCATTATTGTTATTTGCCACTTCAGAGTAAAAATTAAAAATTAAACACATCCCTTGTTTAAATCAGTTACCAGATATGCATAAAGGAGAACAATGAAGCTGGTACTTTGAGAAGCAAACCAGAGAAAGGCAAAGTGAAATAATGGGTTTCAAAGAATGTAGGTTGTGCTGACCTGAATTCTCACTGTCTCTTCATAGCTCTTTTGAATTTCTCTCTGTAAAGGGTTATAAAATACCGTGTTGCTTCACAGTGGTGTGAAGTCTAGATATCTAGAAACGGAGAAGGCTAATCTAGGAAGCAGAAGTGATACACATATGACTAAGTCAAAAATCCAGTTTCCAGTAAGTATATCCTGAACTGTGGAGAAATGTATATCTCCTCAGAACACTTGCTTCGGGTCAGGCATCACTTGGTGGCCAATCAAGCTGTTTTCTGTATTCATCTCAGCTGCCCTTGACCTCTTTGATGCTGTTATCATCTGTTTCCATCTCCGATGCCTTTAACTCTTTGGCTGTGATGACATCTACCCAAAAATTTTTATAATGTAATTGTCATTAATTTTCTTGATCTCAAATCTATTGTTTCCTCCATATGTTTGTGTTTGTAAGGGCTTTCAACATTCTGTCAAAATAAGTAGGAGAATCATTTGAAATTTGTGAAAAAGCATCATTTTAGCTCATGGTTTGGAAGGTTTCCCTCTATTACTAAGGAATGCATGTGGCACTACAGAGCATATTGATCATGGCAAGCATGTATCAGACTCATAGAATAAGTAGCAGGTGTTTTGTTTTTGTTTTTGTTTTCATTTCTTTCATTTCAGTGATGCCTGCTCCATT